>NC_079190.1:80442460-80584960 GCF_029499605.1 Hyla sarda
CTCACACTGCCTCCTCCATAGTGTTTATTAACACCTCACACTGCTCCTCCATAGTTGTTATATAACACTCACATCCTCCTCCATAGTGTTATCATAACACCTCACACTGCTCCTCCATAGTGTTATATACACCTCACACTGCTCCTCCATAGTGTTATATACACCTCACTATCCTCCTCCATAGTGTTATATACACCTCACACTGCTCCTCCATAGTGTTTATATACCTCACACTGCTCCCTCCATAGTGTTATATACACCTCACCCTGCTCCTCCATAGTGTTATATACACCTCACACTGCTCCTCCATAGTGTTATATACACCTCACACTGCTCCTCCATAGTGTTATATACACCTCACACTGCTCCTCCATAGTGTTATATACACCGCGCCGGCTCCTCCATAGTGTTATATACACCTCACACTGCTCCCTCCATAGTGATATATACACCTCACACTGCTCCTCCATAGTGTTATATACACCTCACACTGCTCCCTCCATAGTGTTATATACACCTCGCACTGCTCCTCCATAGTGTTATATACACCTCACACTGCTCCTCCATAGTGTTATATACACCTCACACTGCTCCTCCATAGTGTTATATACACCTCACACTGCTCCTCCATAGTGTTATATACACCTCACACTGCTCCTCCATAGTGTTATATACACCTCACACTGCTCCTCCATAGTGTTATATACACCGCGCGGCTCCTCCATAGTGTTATATACACCTCACACTGCTCCTCCATAGTGTTATATACACCCGCGCGGCTCCTCCATAGTGTTATATACCTCACACTGCTCCTCCATAGTGTTATATACACCTCGCACTGCTCCTCCATAGTGTTATATACACCTCACACTGCTCCCTCCATAGTGTTATATACACTCACTCTCCTCCTCCATAGTGTTATATACACCTCACACTGCTCCTCCATAGTGTTATATACACCTCGCACTGCTCCTCCATAGTGTTATATACCTCACACTGCTCCTCCATAGTGTTATATACACCTCACACTGCTCCTCCATAGTGTTATATACACCGCCGACGGCTCCTCCATAGTGTTATATACACCGCGCGGCTCCTCCATAGTGTTATATACACCTCACACTGCTCCTCCATAGTGTTATATACACCGCGCCACTGCTCCTCCATAGTGTTATATATACCCTCACACTGCTCCCTCCATAGTGTTATATACCCTCACACTGCTCCTCCATAGTGTTATATACACCTCACACTGCTCCTCCATAGTGTTATATACACCTCACACTGCTCCTCCATAGTGTTATATACCTCACACTGCTCCTCCATAGTGTTCTATACACCTCACACTGCTCCTCCATAGTGTTATATACACCTCACACTGCTCCTCCATAGTGTTATATACACCTCACACTGCTCCTCCATAGTGTTATATACACCTCACACCTCGCTCCTCCATAGTGTTATATACACCTCACACTGCTCCTCCATAGTGTTAATATACACCTCACACTGCTCCTCCATAGTGTTTATATACACCCTCACCACTGCTCCTCCATAGTGTTATATACACCTCACACTGCTCCCTCCATAGTGTTATATACACCTCACACTGCTCCTCCATAGTGTTATATACACCTCACACTGCTCCCTCCATAGTGTTATATACACCTCACACTGCTCCTCCATAGTGTTATATACACCTTACACTGCTCCTCCATAGTGTTATATACACCTCACACTGCTCCTCCATAGTGTTATATACACCTCACACTGCTCCTCCATAGTGTTATATACACCTCACACTGCTCCTCCATAGTGTTATATACACCTCACTATCCTCCTCCATAGTGTTATATACACCTCACACTGCTCCTCCATAGTGTTATATACACCTCACACTGCTCCTCCATAGTGTTATATACACCTCACAACTGCTCCCCCCATAGTTTTATATACACCTCACACTGCTCCTCCATAGTGTTATATACAACCTCACACTGCTCCTCCATAGTGTTATATACACCTCACACTGCTCCTCCATAGTGTTATATACACCTCACACTGCTCCTCCATAGTGTTATATACACCTCACTCTGCTCCTCCATAGTGTTATATACACCTCACACTGCTCCTCCATAGTGTTATATACACCTCACACTGCTCCTCCATAGTGTTATATACACCTCACTCTCCTCCTCCATAGTGTTATATACACCTCACTCTCCTCCTCCATAGTGTTATATACACCTCACTCTCCTCCTCCATAGTGTTATATACACCTCACACTGCTCCTCCATAGTGTTATATACCTCACACTGCTCCTCCATAGTGTTATAAACACCTCACTCTGCTCCTCCATAGTGTTTATATACACCTCACTCTGCTCCTCCATAGTGTTATATACACCTCACACTGCTCCTCCATAGTGTTATATACACCGCCGCGGCTCCTCCATAGTGTTATATACACCGCGCGGCTCCTCCATAGTGTTATATACCTCACACTGGCTCCTCCATAGTGTTATATACACCTCACACTGCTCCTCCATAGTGTTATATACACCTCACTCTGCTCCTCCATAGTGTTTATATACACCTCACACTGCTCCTCCATAGTGTTAAATACCTCACACTGCTCCTCCATAGTGTTATATACACCTCACACTGCTCCCTCCATAGTGTTATATACACCTCACTCTCCTCCTCCATAGTGTTATATACACCTCACACTGCTCCTCCATAGTGTTATATACACCTCACTCTCCTCCTCCATAGTGTTATATAACACCTCACTCTCCTCCTCCATAGTGTTATATACACCTCACACTGCTCCTCCATAGTGTTATATACACCTCACCACTGCTCCCTCCATAGTGTTATATACACCTCACACTGCTCCTCCATAGTGTTATATACACCTCACTCTGCCTCCTCCATAGTGTTATATACCCTCACACTGCTCCTCCATAGTGTTATATACACCTCACACTGCTCCTCCATAGTGTTATATACACCTCACTCTGCTCCTCCATAGTGTTATATACCTCACACTGCTCCTCCATAGTGTTATATACACCTCACACTGCTCCTCCATAGTGTTATATACACCTCACACTGCTCCTCCATAGTGTTATATACACCGCGCGGCTCCTCCATAGTGTTATATACACCGCGCGGCTCCTCCATAGTGTTATATACCTCACACTGCTCCTCCATAGTGTTATATTACACCTCACACTGCTCCTCCATAGTGTTATATACACCTCACTCTGCTCCTCCATAGTGTTATATACACCTCACACTGCTCCTCCATAGGTGTTATATACCTCACACTGCTCCTCCATAGTGTTATATACACCTCACCTGCTCCTCCATAGTGTTATATACACCTCACACTGCTCCTCCATAGTGTTATATACACCTCACACTGCTCCTCCATAGTGTTATATACACCTCACTCTGCTCCTCCATAGTGTTATATACACCTCACACTGCTCCTCCATAGTGTTATATACACCTCACACTGCTCCTCCATAGTGTTATATACACCGCGCGGCTCCCTCCATAGTGTTATATACACCGCGCGGCTCCTCCATAGTGTTATATACCTCACACTGCCTCCTCCATAGTGTTATATACACCTCACTCTGCTCCTCCATAGTGTTATATACCTCACACTGCTCCTCCATAGTGTTATATACACCTCACTCTGCTCCTCCATAGTGTTATATACACCTCACACTGCTCCTCCATAGTGTTATATACACCGCGCGGCTCCTCCATAGTGTTATATACACCGCGCGGCTCCTCCATAGTGTTATATACCTCACACTGCTCCTCCATAGTGTTATATACACCTCACTCTGCTCCTCCATAGTGTTATATACCTCACACTGCTCCTCCATAGTGTTATATACACCTCACTCTGCTCCTCCATAGTGTTATATACACCTCACACTGCTCCTCCATAGTGTTATATACCTCACACTGCTCCTCCATAGTGTTATATACACCTCACACTGCTCCTCCATAGTATTATATACACCTCACACTGCTCCTCCATAGTGTTATATACACCTCACACTGCTCCTCCATAGTGTTATATACCTCACACTGCTCCTCCATAGTGTTATATACACCTCACACTGCTCCTCCATAGTGTTATATACCTCACACTGCTCCTCCATAGTGTTATATACACCTCACACTGCTCCTCCATAGTGTTATATACCTCACACTGCTCCTCCATAGTGTTATATACACCTCACACTGCTCCTCCATAGTGTTATATACACCTCACTCTCCTCCTCCATAGTGTTATATACACCTCACTCTCCTCCTCCATAGTGTTATATACACCTCACACTGCTCCTCCATAGTGTTATATACACCTCACACTGCTCCTCCATAGTGTTATAAACACCTCACACTGCTCCTCCATAGTGTTATATACACCTCACTCTGCTCCTCCATAGTGTTATATACCTCACACTGCTCCTCCATAGTGTTATATACACCTCACACTGCTCCTCCATAGTGTTATATACACCTCACACTGCTCCTCCATAGTGTTATATACACCTCACACTGCTCCTCCATAGTGTTATATACACCGCGCGGCTCCTCCATAGTGTTATATACACCGCGCGGCTCCTCCATAGTGTTATATACCTCACACTGCTCCTCCATAGTGTTATATACACCTCACACTGCTCCTCCATAGTGTTATATACACCTCACTCTGCTCCTCCATAGTGTTATATACACCTCACACTGCTCCTCCATAGTGTTATATACACCGCGCGGCTCCTCCATAGTGTTATATACACCTCACACTGCTCCTCCATAGTGTTATATACCTCACACTGCTCCTCCATAGTGTTATATACACCTCACACTGCTCCTCCATAGTGTTATATACACCTCACACTGCTCCTCCATAGTGTTATATACACCTCACCCTGCTCCTCCATAGTGTTATATACACCTCACACTGCTCCTCCATAGTGTTATATACACCTCACTCTGCTCCTCCATAGTGTTATATACACCTCACTCTGCTCCTCCATAGTGTTATATACACCTCACACTGCTCCTCCATAGTGTTATATACACCGCGCGGCTCCTCCATAGTGTTATATACACCGCGCGGCTCCTCCATAGTGTTATATACCTCACACTGCTCCTCCATAGTGTTATATACACCTCACTCTGCTCCTCCATAGTGTTATATACCTCACACTGCTCCTCCATAGTGTTATATACACCTCACTCTGCTCCTCCATAGTGTTATATACACCTCACACTGCTCCTCCATAGTGTTATATACCTCACACTGCTCCTCCATAGTGTTATATACACCTCACACTGCTCCTCCATAGTATTATATACACCTCACACTGCTCCTCCATAGTGTTATATACACCTCACACTGCTCCTCCATAGTGTTATATACACCTCACACTGCTCCTCCATAGTGTTATATACACCTCACACTGCTCCTCCATAGTGTTATATACACCTCACACTGCTCCCCCATAGTGTTATATACACCTCACACTGCTCCTCCATAGTGTTATATACACCTCACTCTGCTCCTCCATAGTGTTATATACCTCACACTGCTCCTCCATAGTGTTATATACACCTCACACTGCTCCTCCATAGTGTTATATACACCTCACACTGCTCCTCCATAGTGTTATATACACCTCACACTGCTCCTCCATAGTGTTATATACACCTCACACTGCTCCTCCATAGTGTTATATACACCTCACACTGCTCCTCCATAGTGTTATATACACCTCACACTGCTCCTCCATAGTGTTATATACACCTCACACTGCTCCTCCATAGTGTTATATACCTCACACTGCTCCTCCATAGTGTTATATACACCTCACACTGCTCCTCCATAGTGTTATATACACCTCACACTGCTCCTCCATAGTGTTATATACACCTCACACTGCTCCTCCATAGTGTTATATACACCTCACACTGCTCCTCCATAGTGTTATATACACCTCACACTGCTCCTCCATAGTGTTATATACACCTCACACTGCTCCTCCATAGTGTTATATACACCTCACACTGCTCCTCCATAGTGTTATATACACCTCACACTGCTCCCCCATAGTGTTATATACACCTCACACTGCTCCCCCATAGTGTTATATACACCTCACACTGCTCCTCCATAGTGTTATATACACCTCACACTGCTCCTCCATAGTGTTATATACACCTCACACTGCTCCTCCATAGTGTTATATACACCTCACACTGCTCCTCCATAGTGTTATATACACCTCACACTGCTCCTCCATAGTGTTATATACACCTCACTCTCCTCCTCCATAGTGTTATATACACCTCACACTGCTCCTCCATAGTGTTATATACACCTCACTCTCCTCCTCCATAGTGTTATATACACCTCACTCTCCTCCTCCATAGTGTTATACACCTCACTCTCCTCCTCCATAGTGTTATATACACCTCACACTGCTCCTCCATAGTGTTATATACACCTCACACTGCTCCTCCATAGTGTTATATACACCTCACACTGCTCCTCCATAGTGTTATATACACCTCACACTGCTCCCCCATAGTGTTATATACACCTCACACTGCTCCCCCATAGTGTTATATACACCTCACACTGCTCCTCCATAGTGTTATATACACCTCACACTGCTCCTCCATAGTGTTATATACACCTCACACTGCTCCTCCATAGTGTTATATACACCTCACACTGCTCCTCCATAGTGTTATATACACCTCACACTGCTCCTCCATAGTGTTATATACACCTCACTCTCCTCCTCCATAGTGTTATATACACCTCACACTGCTCCTCCATAGTGTTATATACACCTCACTCTCCTCCTCCATAGTGTTATATACACCTCACTCTCCTCCTCCATAGTGTTATACACCTCACTCTCCTCCTCCATAGTGTTATATACACCTCACACTGCTCCTCCATAGTGTTATATACACCTCACTCTCCTCCTCCATAGTGTTATATACACCTCACTCTCCTCCTCCATAGTGTTATACACCTCACTCTCCTCCTCCATAGTGTTATACACCTCGCTCTCCTCCTCCATAGTGTTATACACCTCGCTCTGCTCCTCCATAGTGTTATATACACCTCACACTGCTCCTCCATAGTGTTATATACACCTCACACTGCTCCTCCATAGTGTTATATACACCTCACACTGCTCCTCCATAGTGTTATATACACCTCACTATCCTCCTCCATAGTGTTATATACACCTCACACTGCTCCTCCATAGTGTTATATACACCTCACACTGCTCCTCCATAGTGTTATATACACCTCACACTGCTCCTCCATAGTGTTATATACACCTCACTATCCTCCTCCATAGTGTTATATACACCTCACACTGCTCCTCCATAGTGTTATATACACCTCACTCTCCTCCTCCATAGTGTTATATACACCTCACACTGCTCCTCCATAGTGTTATATACACCTCACTCTCCTCCTCCATAGTGTTATATACACCTCACTCTCCTCCTCCATAGTGTTATACACCTCACTCTCCTCCTCCATAGTGTTATATACACCTCACACTGCTCCTCCATAGTGTTATATACACCTCACTCTCCTCCTCCATAGTGTTATATACACCTCACTCTCCTCCTCCATAGTGTTATACACCTCACTCTCCTCCTCCATAGTGTTATACACCTCGCTCTCCTCCTCCATAGTGTTATACACCTCGCTCTGCTCCTCCATAGTGTTATATACACCTCACACTGCTCCTCCATAGTGTTATATACACCTCACACTGCTCCTCCATAGTGTTATATACACCTCACACTGCTCCTCCATAGTGTTATATACACCTCACTATCCTCCTCCATAGTGTTATATACACCTCACACTGCTCCTCCATAGTGTTATATACACCTCACACTGCTCCTCCATAGTGTTATATACACCTCACACTGCTCCTCCATAGTGTTATATACACCTCACTATCCTCCTCCATAGTGTTATATACACCTCACACTGCTCCTCCATAGTGTTATATACACCTCACACTGCTCCTCCATAGTGTTATATACACCTCACTATCCTCCTCCATAGTGTTATATACACCTCACACTGCTCCTCCATAGTGTTATATACACCTCACACTGCTCCTCCATAGTGTTATATACACCTCACACTGCTCCTCCATAGTGTTATATACACCTCACTATCCTCCTCCATAGTGTTATATACACCTCACACTGCTCCTCCATAGTGTTATATACACCTCACTCTCCTCCTCCATAGTGTTATATACACCTCACACTGCTCCTCCATAGTGTTATATACACCTCACTCTCCTCCTCCATAGTGTTATACACCTCACTCTGCTCCTCCATAGTGTTATACACCTCACTCTCCTCCTCCATAGTGTTATACACCTCACTCTGCTCCTCCATAGTGTTATACACCTCACTCTGCTCCTCCATAGTGTTATACACCTCACACTGCTCCTCCATAGTGTTATACACCTCACTCTCCTCCTCCATAGTGTTATACACCTCGCTCTCCTCCTCCATAGTGTTATACACCTCGCTCTGCTCCTCCATAGTGTTATACACCTCACTCTGCTCCTCCATAGTGTTATACACCTCACCTTTTTTTTCTCTTCTCTCCTCTACTCTGCCTCTAGCGGGAGGGGTAGATTGGTCACAGGTGCTTAAAGGAGAACTCCAGAATATAAAAATTGTCCCCCATACTGCCGGCAGTAAAAAAAATAAAGATGTACATACCTTCCTCCGCTCCCCCTGGGGCCTCCGGTAACCGGCTCCAGTCTCCGCCACGATCTTCTTCCTGGTTGCCGGTGGTCGGCGAGTCATACTGCGCTCAGCCAATCACCAGCCACAGCGAAGTCCAACTCGGCTGGCGATAGGCTGAGCAGCAGTGTGAGAACGCTTCAAGACACCAAATTCTTCACTACACCGGCACTTGGGGCCGAAAACGTCACACTGCCGCTCAGCCTATCGCCAGCTGAGTCGGGACTGCGGCTGGTGATTGGCTGAGCGCAGTATGACTCGCCGACCACCAGCAACCAGGAAGTGGAACGTGCCCCGGGGGAGCGGTGGAAGGTATGTACATCTTTTATTTTTTTACTTCCAGCAGTATGGGGGACAATTTTTATATTCTGGAGTTCTCCTTTAAATCTTAGTCTAGGACTCAGTTGTTGCGCTTGCTCTGTCTGAGTGTTGCTTTGGAAGAGAGGCAGCTGAAAGAGAGTTGTAAGACCGGAGATATCTGTTGTGAGGAGTGGAGCTGGAGTGACTTGTGTGAGTACTTACATTTGCACATAGAGGGATCACTGATAGAATTTTAACTTCTTAACCCCTTAAGGACTCAGCCCATTTTGGCCTTAAGGACTCAGACAATTTAATTTTTACGTTTTCATTTTTTCCTCCTCGCCTTCTAAAAATCATAACTCTTTTATATTTTCATCCACAGACTAGTATGAGGGCTTGTTTTTTGCGCGACCAGTTGTCCTTTGTAATGACATCACTCATTATATCATAAAATGTATGGCGCAACCAAAAAACACTATTTTTGTGGGGAAATTAAAACGAAAAACGCAATTTTGCTAATTTTGAAAGGTTTTGTTTTCACGCCGTACAATTTCTGGTAAAAATGACATGTGTTCTTTATTCTGAGGGTCAATACGATTAAAATGATACCCATTATTATATACTTTTATATTATTGTTGCGCTTAAAAAAAATCACAAACTTTTTAACCAAATTAGTACGTTTATAATCCCTTTATTTTGATGACCTATAACTTTTTTATTTTTCCGTATAAGCGGCGGTATGGGGGCTCATTTTTTGCGCCATGATCTGTACTTTTTTTTGATACCACATTTGTATATAAAAAACTTTTAATACATTTTTTATAATTTTTTTTTTAATAAAATGTATTAAAAAAGTAGGAATTTTGGACTTTTTTAATTTTTTTTCGTTCACGCCGTTCACCGTACGGGATCATTAACATTTTATTTTAATAGTTCGGACATTTACGCACGCGGCGATACCAAATATGTCTATAAAAAATGTTTTTTACGCTTTTTGGGGGTAAAATAGGAAAAAACGGACGTTTTACTTTTTTATTGGGGGAGGGGATTTTTCACTTTTTTTTTACTTTTACTTTTACATTTTTTTACATTTTTTTTTACACTTGAATAGTCCCCATAGGGGACTATTCATAGCAATATCATGATTGCTAATACTGATCTGTTCTATGTATAGGACATAGAACAGATCAGTATTATCGGTCATCTCCTGCTCTGGTCTGCTCGATCACAGACCAGAGCAGGAGACGCCGGGAGCCGCACGGAGGAAGGTGAGGGGACCTCCGTGCGGCGTTATGAATGATCGGATCCCCGCAGCAGCGCTGCGGGCGATCCGATCGTTCATTTAAATCGCGAACTGCCGCAGATGCCGGGATCTGTATTGATCCCGGCACCTGAGGGGTTAATGGCGGACGCCCGCGAGATCGCGGGCGTCGGCCATTGCCGGCGGGTCCCTGGCTGCGATCAGCAGCCGGGATCAGCCGCGCATGACACGGGCATCGCTCCGATGCCCGCGGTTATGCTTAGGACGTAAATGTACGTCCTGGTGCGTTAAGTACCACCTCACCAGGACGTACATTTACGTCCTGCGTCCTTAAGGGGTTAAGGACTCTATTTTCACCTTACAGACTCAGCAAACTTCCGTTTTTGCATTTTCGTTTTTTCCTCCTTCCCTTCTAAAAATCATAATGCTTTAAGTTTTGCACCTACAAACCCATATAAGGGCTTGTTTTATGCATCACCAATTGTACTTTGTGTGTATGATGTCTGTGTATACAGGGGTGTGGAAATTTAAAAAAAAACTACTTGTCCAAGGGACTAAAGCGGAACACAATCTACTTGTCCCTCAAGAAAATCTACTTGTCCTGGTAGATAAAATAATTTCAACCAAAATAGTCTGATCCCCCCCACTAGACCACCAGGGATGGATATAAGATCCTTTAGACACTGCTGACAGCGGTGATCTAATGGGTTAATAGGTGATCGCAGCATGCCAGGCTATTAGCGGAGGGAGAGCTGTAGATCCTCTTACACCCCAGACAAGCCCAGAAAAGTCTAGATGTAACTTTTTGATCACCTTATAAAAAATTTCTCATATGAAGTGACCAAAAATGAGCAATTCTGGACTATTATTTACATTTACACCGTTCACCGTACGGTTTAATTAACATCATATTTTAATAGTCCGGACATTTCCACATGCAGCGATACCACTTATGTTTATTTTTGTACATTATTTTTATTTAAAGAAAATTGGAAACTTTTATTAGGAAAGGGGCTTATTCACATACATACGCACTTTGTAAAATATTTTAATCACTATTTTTCAGTCTCAATAGGAACTTATGTGTTACTGGGCGGGGGGGGGGGGGGGGGTTCTGCTTCTCCTGTTTATGTGCTGCATTTTGTGTCAGAAAATGCTGGAAGTTGCATTTAGTTACTAGATAACTACAACACCCAGCATGCCCTGATACAGTCTATGGTTGTGTGGGTGTTGCAGCATGTTGCACTGTATAGTATTACAGTTAAGGTTATTGTGTAACATGCTGGGAGTTGTAGTTTTGGTTTGTGTCAGCTGCAGAGTCATAGTCTGTGTCAAGGAATACTGGGAATTACAGTTAGTAACTACAACACCCAGCATGCCCTGATGCAGCCTATAGCTCTGCAGCTGACCCGAACCAAAACTACAACTCCCAGCATGTTGCACTTTATAGTTCTACAGTTTAGGTTATGGTCCAACATGCTGGGAGTTGTAGTTTTGGTTCGGGCGTGTTTGTCTGCATCCGTGGGGCTCTTGGTCGTCGGGTGAGTATGAAGGGCGGGATTCTGGGGGTGCAATTTAGTGCGGGTGCCACTAAAAATAAATAAAATTAGATGGCACAACTGCCCTAATGCCCGACGTGACAGTCCGCTCCTATACAAAACATTCATGCATACACATATCATACACACACCCACCACTGCCCCCATATCATACATTACATACACACATACACTCACACCATACACACACCCGCCGCTGCCCACCCCACATCATACATTACATACACATCACACATAGACATCATACACACATACACTCACACCATACATATCCACCAGTGTTTCCCAACCAGGGTGCCTCCAGCTGTTGCAAAACTACAACTCCCAGCATGCCCAGGGCTGGAGGCACCCTGGTTGGGAAACACTGATATACACCATACATATGCACACATCATACATACACCTGCCGCTGCCCCCCATCATACATTACATACACACATCACACTCACACTCACACCATACATATACAACCACCCTTCCTGCCGCCGCCTGTATTCTCTGCCTCCTCACCTGAGCCGCCATGAGTGGACATCAGAGCTGTAGTCCCGGCCGGTGTGAGGTGAGATTTCCGTCCTCCCCCTGCTCTGTGTTTTCCCCGTGCAAACTAGCAACCTCCCCGTGGTGGATTAGGTCCTGTCTAGACAGAGCAGGGGAGGGGGAGGGGGGAGCTGTGTGTGGGGGATGGAGCTGTGTGTGGGGGATGGAGCTGTGTGTGGGGGATGGAGCAGTGTGCGGGGGATGGAGCTGTGTGTGGGGGATGGAGCTGTCTACATCCTCTCTTTCCCCTGCTGTGTCTTCTGAGCTCCGTCCATCCTCCAGGAGGGGAGATAAGGGGGCTCTGCAGTCAGCTGGAGGCCGCCGCCCCCTCCATACACTCTGAGCGCTGGTGTGAGGTACAGACTGCGCCTCACACCGACATTAAAGAAAAATAAGGGGGAAGGAAGTCTGTTTGTCCCTGCTCGCCCGATACAGGGCTAAATCTATAAACAATTCACCTGCCCGAAGCCCAAAACTACTTGTCCCGGGCGTCTGGCTATAGGATTTCCACATCCCTGGTATATATGATGTGTGTATGATGTCTGTGTATATATGATGTGTGTATGATGTCTGTGTATATATGATGTGTGTATGATGTCTGTGTATATATGATGTGTGTATGATGTCTGTGTATATAGGATGTGTATATATGATGTGTGTATGATGTCTGTGTATATATGATGTGTGTGTATGATGTCTGTGTATATATGATGTGTGTGTATGATGTCTGTGTATATATGATGTGTGTGTATGATGTCTGTGTATATATGATGTGTGTATGATGTCTGTGTATATATGATGTGTGTATGATGTCTGTGTATATATGATGTGTGTATGATGTCTGTGTATATATGATGTGTGTATGATGTCTGTGTATATATGATGTGTGTATGATGTCTGTGTATATAGGATGTGTGTATGATGTCTGTGTATATAGGATGTGTGTATGATGTCTGTGTATATAGGATGTGTGTATGATGTCTGTGTATATAGGATGTGTGTATGATGTCTGTGTATATATGATGTGTGTATGATGTCTGTGTATATATGATGTGTGTATGATGTCTGTGTATATATGATGTGTGTGTATGATGTCTGTGTATATATGATGTGTGTGTATGATGTCTGTGTATATATGATGTGTGTGTGTATGATGTATGTGTATATATGATGTGTGTATGATGTCTGTGTGTGTATGATGTGTGTATGATGTCTGTGTATATATGATGTGTGTAGGATGTCTGTGTATATATGATGTGTGTAGGATGTCTGTGTATGTATGATGTGTATATGATGTCTGTGTATGTATGATGTGTGTATGATGTCTGTGTATGTATGATGTGTGTATGATGTCTGTGTATGTATGATGTCTGTGTATGTATGATGTGTGTATGATGTCTGTGTATGTATGATGTGTGTATGATGTCTGTGTGTGTATGATGTGTGTATGATGTCTGTGTGTGTATGATGTGTGTAGGATGTCTGTGTATATATGATGTGTGTAGGATGTCTGTGTATGTATGATGTGTGTAGGATGTCTGTGTATGTATGATGTGTGTAGGATGTCTGTGTATGTATGATGTGTGTAGGATGTCTGTGTATGTATGATGTGTGTAGGATGTCTGTGTATGTATGATGTGTGTAGGATGTCTGTGTATGTATGATGTGTGTAGGATGTCTGTGTATGTATGATGTGTGTAGGATGTCTGTGTATGTATGATGTGTGTAGGATGTCTGTGTATGTATGATGTGTGTAGGATGTCTGTGTATGTATGATGTGTGTAGGATGTCTGTGTATGTATGATGTGTGTAGGATGTCGATGTGTGTATGATGTCTGTGTATGTATGATGTGTGTATGATGTCTGTGTATGTATGATGTGTGTATGATGTCTGTGTCTATATGATGTGTGTATGATGTCTGTCTATATGATGTCTGTATGTATGATGTGTGCATGATGTCTGTGTATGTATGATGTGTGTATGATGTCTGTGTATGTATGATGTATGTATGATGTGTGTATGATGTCTGTGTATATATGATGTGTGTATGATGTCTGTGTCTATATGATGTCTGTGTGTATGATGTCTGTGTCTATATGATGTCTGTATATGTATGATGTGTGTATGATGTCTGTGTATGTATGATGTGTGTATGATGTCTGTGTAGATATGATGTGTGTATGATGTCTGTGTGTGTATGATGTGTGTATGATGTCTGTGTATATATGATGTGTGTAGGATGTCTGTGTATATATGATGTGTGTAGGATGTCTGTGTATGTATGATGTGTGTAGGATGTCTGTGTATATATGATGTGTGTAGGATGTCTGTGTATGTATGATGTGTGTAGGATGTCTGTGTATGTATGATGTGTGTAGGATGTCTGTGTATGTATGATGTGTGTATGATGTCTGTGTCTATATGATGTCTGTGTGTATGATGTCTGTGTGTATATGATGTCTGTATATGTATGATGTGTGTATGATGTCTGTGTATGTATGATGTGTGTATGATGTCTGTGTAGATATGATGTGTGTATGATGTCTGTGTATGTATGATGTGTGTATGATGTGTGTATGATGTCTGTGTATGATGTGTGTATGATGTCTGTGTATATATGATGTGTGTGTATGATGTCTGTGTATATATGATGTGTGTGTATGATGTCTGTGTATATATGATGTGTGTGTATGATGTCTGTGTATATATGATGTGTGTGTGTGATGTCTGTAGATATGATGTGTGTGTGTGATGTCTGTGTAGAGATGTGTGTATGATGTCTGTGTAGAGATGTGTGTATGATGTCTGTAGATATGTGTGTATGATGTCTGTGTAGATATGATGTGTGTATGATGTTTGTGTAGATATGATGTGTGTATGATGTCTGTGTCTATATGATGTGTGTATGATGTCTGTGTCTATATGATGTCTGTATGTATGATGTGTGTATGATGTCTGTGTAGATATGTGTATGATGTCTGTGTATGTATGATGTGTGTATGATGTCTGTGTATGTATGATGTGTGTATGTCTGTGTATGTATGATGTGTGTATGATGTCTGTGTGTGTATGATGTCTGTGTATGATGTCTGTGTATATATGATGTCTGTGTATATATGATGTGTGTGTATGATGTCTGTGTATATATGATGTGTGTGTATGAAGTCTGTGTATATATGATGTGTGTGTATGATGTCTGTGTATATATGATGTGTGTGTATGATGTCTGTGTAGATATGATTGTGTGTGTGTGATGTCTGTGTAGATATGATGTGTGTGTATGATGTCTGTGTAGATGTGTGTGTATGATGTCTGTGTAGATATGTGTGTATGATGTCTGTGTAGATGTGTATGATGTCTGTGTAGATATGTGTGTATGATGTCTGTGTAGATATGATGTGTGTATGATGTCTGTGTAGATATGATGTGTGTGTGTATGAGGTCTGTGTAGATATGATGTGTGTGTATGTCTGTGTATATATGATGTGTGTGTGTGTGTGTGATGTCTGTGTAGATATGATTGTGTATATATGATGTGTGTATGATTGTGTATGTATGATGTGTGTATGATTGTGTGTGTATGATGTGTGTATGATTGTGTGTGTATGATGTGTGTATGATGTATGTATGATGTGTGTGTATGATGTCTGTGTGTATGATTGTGTATGTATGATGTGTGTATGATGTCTGTGTGTGATTGTGTGTGTGTATGATGTCTGTGTGTGATTGTGTGTGTGTATGATGTGTGTGTATGATGTGTGTGTATGATGTGTGTGTATGATGTGTGTGTATGATGTCTGTGTGTGTATGATGTGTGTGTGTGTATGATGTGTGTGTGTGTATGATGTGTGTGTATGATGTCTGTGTGTGTATGATGTGTGTGTATGATGTCTGTGTGTGTATGATGTGTGTGTACAACTCCCAGCATGTTACACAATAACCTTAACTGTACTACTATACAGTGATGGCGAACCTTCTTGAGCCTGAGTGCCCAAACCGTAATGCACGCCATCAAAGCCCATCAAAGTGCCAGCACAGCAATTAAATCAGAATACTGATGTGTGTGGGGTCATGTATGTTTGAGGGGTGCTGTGTGTGTTTTTGGGGTATCGTTTGTCTAAAGTGCTGTTTGTGGGGGTGCTGATTGTGAGGTGCTGTTTGTGGGGGTGCTGTGTGTGTGTGTTTGAGGGGTGCTGTGTGAGAGGTGATGTGTGGCCGAGGGGTGCTGTGTTTTTGGGGTATGGTTTGTCTAAAGGTGCTATTTGTGGGGGTGCTGATTGTGAGGTGCTGTGTGAGAGGTCATGTGTGGCTGAGGGGTGCTGTGTGTTTTTGGGGTATCGTTTGTCTAAAGGTGCTATTTGTGGGGGTGCTGATTGTGAGGTGCTGTTTGTGGGGGTGCTGTGTGAGAGGTGATGTGTGGCCGAGGGGTGCTGTGTGTTAGAGGTGCTATGTGTTTGAGTGGTGTGTTTGAGGGGTGCTGAGTGTGTTTGAGGGGTGCTATGGGTGCTGTGTGGGGAATGGGGTGCCTAATATAAAATACATTAAAAAAATATTATTTCAGCTAGCGTGTTGCATGCTAGGTCGGTGCTGCAGTAGTTTATAGTATTTTTGCTGGTAGAAGAGCAAGGACTGCAGAGAGTGGGCCGTGTCCCGTGTATCAGAACAAAAAAGTTGCCTCTTTCAAGGTGCTTGTAGTTTTAAAACATCAAACCTTTAATCTGTATGCATTAAAAATAGAAAAAGGTGGACATCCATCATAAAAGAGAAGTGAAACTCCAACACGTTTTGAGCTAAATGTAGTTTAGCTCAAAACGCACTGGAGTTTCACTTTTCTTTTATGATGTCCACCTTTTTCTATTTATAATGTATACAGATTAAAGGTTTGATGGTTTAATACTACAAGCACCGTTATCCTTGGAAGAGCTGGAGGCAACTTTCTTTTCTTTTGTTCTGATTCATGATACATATATACATACGTCATACATACATACACACATATTTTTATATATATATATATATATATATATATATATATACACACACACACACACATCATACATACATAATGCATAAATACATACAAACATCATACATATATAATACATGCATACATCACATATATAAAGGGGATCGACCGATTATCGGTATGGCCGATAATCACGATTTTGGGCATTATCGGTATCTGCAATTACCTTGCCGATAATGCTCCGCACCGCCCCCCACTGCACCGCGACCGCCCCCCCCCCGACTCGCCGCACCCACCGCACCGCGTCGCACCCCCCCACTGTAGTGCTGGGCGGTATACCGGTATGAACCGGATACCGTTTTTTTTTTCTCCCACGGTATGGATTTTTGCCCATACCGCTATACCCTCCCCCACCCTCCGAGTCAATAAAAAAAATTAAACTTACCCGTAATGGGGGTGGTCCGGGCCATCCATCCTTCCTGTAGTGTCCGGCGGCATTCCGGGTGGAGGGTGAACCGGTCCGGGCTGTCCTTCTCCGGGGGTTATCTTCTCCACTCCGGGCAGGCTCCAGCCTAGTACGCTGCATAGACGCCGTGACGTCAGGTGCGCCGCTGCGCACGGGCGTCACTGCTCAGCGGCGTCTATGCTGCGTTACTAGGCCGGAGCCTGCCCAGAGTGGAGAAGATGACCCCCGGAGAAGGACAGTCCGGACCGGTTCACCCTCCACCCGGAATGCCGCCGGACACTACAGGAAGGATGGATGGCCCAGACCACCCTGACAGGTAGGGGGAGAGAAACGGGTGGTGGCGGCCTATGGCACCGCAAAAGCCACTGCAGTGCATTGATTTAAAGCGCCCGCTTTAAATCAATGATCTGCAGCGGTGTCGCGGGGGGATAAATATCCGGTAACTTATACCGGAATATCGGTATAAGTTATCGGCTATCGGCCCTAACCTCCACCGATTATCGGTATCGGCCCTAAAAAAACGATATCGGTCGATCCCTAATATATAATACATACATATGCACATCATCCATTATACATACACAAAGCCATAATATATACATATACACATCATACATAAATACATCATACATACATAATACACACAACCATACATACATAATACACACCATACATATTACACACATCATACATACATATATCCCACCCCCCTCCCGTCCACGGTCGCCTAACCCCAGTCATTTCTCACCAGCTTTGCACCATCGCCCACTTCTTCCTCACGCCGAGGAATGGACACCCGGCGCCAGGAGTTGGAAGCAGACGTGCGCAGCTGCGGGGCAGCCCCTGCGCTTTCCGTTAGCGCAGCAGTGTGCGCGGCCGGGGAAGGAGGGAGGAGCGGCCCGGAGGAAGGTGTAAAGAGCAGCCAAAGGGGATAGAGCGGCCGGAGGACTGGGGGGATAGAGCGGCCGTAGGAGAGGGGGGATAGAACGTCCGGAAGACTGGGGGGGATAGAGCGGCCGTAGCCGCAAGTAAAAAATAAATACATTTTTAGACATTCCACAAAGACAGATGGCCGGCCAACCGGTGTGCCCTGAAAGGCATCCATGGCGACCTATGGCCGCGTGCCCACAGAGGGGTTTCCAATCAAAAGACTCCATATATAAGTCCCTATGAAGACTGAAAAATAGTGATTAAAATATTTTAAGAAGTGCGTATATATGTGAATAAGCCCCTTTCCTAATAAAAGTTCTGATAATAAATGGTTCAGATAAAAACTACAGATCACGACACATAAGATTACCCTCATACATCCCTGTATATGGAGAGATTGGAGTTACAGGGGTCAGATGGGGCTTGCCTCGGGTGTAAAAGGAGCTTATAGCTCTCCGGCCGCTAATCCTGGCATGCTGCGATCGTCGTGGCCGCTATTAAACCATTAGATCACCAGTGTCTAAAGGGATCTTATATCCATCCCTGGTGGTCTAGTGGGGTGGATCGTACTATTTTGGTTCAAATTATTTCATCTACCAGGACAAGTGGATTTTCTTGAGGGACAATAGATTGTGTTCCGCTTTAGTCCCTTGGACAATTAGTTTTTTTTTTTTATTTCCACACCCCTGTGAGAGTTGTAGTTTGGCAACAACTGGAGGGCTACCGTTTGGGCACCACTGTAAAAGTGGTCTCCAAACGTAAAAGTGGTCTCCAGATGTTGCAAAACTACAACTCCCAGCATGCCCAGACAGCCTTTGGCTGTCTGGGCATGCTGGGAGTTGCAGTTTGGCACCCACTAGGAAGGGCAGCAGTAAATATTGCTTACTGCCCCCTTCCTTTCCCAAAGCCCCCCACCGTCATTTCACTACCGGCGCCTGTCTCCAGCGACGATCTGCAGGCCCCCAGGCCATCTTCTTCTCAGGTACCGGCCTCCATCTTCTCCCCCGTTCTGCCCGACATCCAGGGGTGGGCAGAACGGGGGTTGCCATGGCAACCCCCCCGTTCTGCGCTGCCATTGGTCAGAATCCGTTCTGACCAATGGCAGGGGATAGGAGGAGATCGCAGCACTGCGACCTCGCTCCTATCCCTCAGGATGATCAGGGATGTCACTGACAGCTCCGATCATCCCTATTTTCCGGATGATTGGGTCACCAGAGACCCGATCAGCCGGGAATAGCAGAAAATTGCATGTCTGAATTGACATGCGATTTTCTGCGATCGCCGACATGGGGGGGGTTCTCAGGACCCCCCCTTGGCGATGTGCCGGGATGCCTGCTTAATGATTTCAACTGGCATCCCGGTCCGGTCCCCAACCGTCTAGCGGCGGGGACCGGAATTCCCACGGGCGTATGCATACGCCCGGCGTCCTGAAGAGGTTAAATCTTAGTCTGGGACTCAGTTCTGAGCTTGCTCTGAGTGTTGCTTTGGAAGAGAGGCAGCTGAAAGAGAGTTGTAAAGCAGAAATTGGAGATCGCTGTGAGTCTTTGCTTACACTGTGGGGACTTTAAACTCAAAAGGTCTACTGAGAATTTAATTGTAATAGTTACTGTCTGTTTTTGGCTGTTAATGTGTGAAATCCCCATAACTAGATGGCCTCCATGTTGGAAAATGTAGTCCAGTGAGCATCTTGCACAATGTATGCAATCCTTCAACAGCAGTTTGAGGGGGCATATTGTACGAGTTGTGCTTATTGATTCTAGAGGGAATTGAGACAGGATAATCTGTGGATCATTTAGTAATATTTCCTTGTTTAGTTTTTAACGCAGTTATACCTTTCCTAACTTTCTCATTTTTGATCAAAGATATGAGACATTTGTTCATTTTACCCCCCTCCCAAAACCTTTGCTTCCCTGCAAAAAAAAACATTTTATTCCTAACTTTTAAACCTATCTATTTCCCCACTGCTCTTTATTTTTTATTGTTGATGGGTTAAGAAAAAGTTCTTCTGCTTGTTTTACCCTAATCAACGAAGGGAGATTTTACTGTATATACAGTGCCCCCGCAGCGCTATATACATACAGTGCCCCCCGCTGCACTACGCCCCCACAGTGCTTCTATATACATATAGCCCCCGCAGCACTATGTGTCATAAGGATTCTGTCAACTGGGGAAGCAGGCGGCATTGTGCTGAGCTTCCACCACCAGCCCGATCCCCTGCTGATAGAATCATGACTAGAGATGAGCGAACTTACAGTAAATTCGATTCGTCACGAACTTCTCGGCTCTGCAGTTGATGCTTTTCCTGCATAAATTAGTTCAGCTTTCAGGTGCTCCGGTGGGCTGGAGACTCTCTCCTAGGACTGTATCCACCTTTTCCAGCCCACCGGAGCACCTGAAAGCTGAACTAATTTATGCAGGAAAAGTCATCAACTGCCGAGCCGAGAAGTTCGTGACGAATCGAATTTACTGTAAGTTCGCTCATCTCTAATCATGACACATTTGACACATATCGCTGTGGGGGCACCATATCTAGCGCAGCAGGGAGCACTGTTTATACAGAGTTGTGTGGACACTTTCTATAGCGCTGCAGGGGCAATATATATATATATATATATATATATATAGCGCAGTGGGGGGCAAGACGTATAGCAGCGCTGGGGGGGTGGCAAGACATATAGTCCCCCCCGCAGCGCTTCTATAGAGATATGGCCCCTGCAGCACTATGTGACTTTAAAAACCCTGCTGGGAGCCCTGAATGGACATAAAATAAAAATACACTATATACATTGCAGGGGAGCAGACCCTGCCGCTCGCTCCCCTGCTTAATAACTTCTGATAGCATGAGCACGAATGTAGCCTCCCAGCCCCCCGCAGATTTCCGCAGCCAGGGAGTCTGTAGGCGGCTAACTTTTCATACTAACATGAAGAACTGATGCAAAAGGATGCCACAGAATGGTTAGTAGTGTGGTCTGTTTAGGAGGCAGTGACGGGAGAAAAGCGGACGGAAGACAACGGCCGTGTGAACGTAGCCTTACTAGTCAAGGAAAAGTGCATATATGTGCTGTATGCCCTGTAGGAAGGCATGTTCAGAGCAGGAGCACACACCACCTGCTTTGGACAGTTCCTGACACGGACAGAGGTGGCAGCATAGAACACTGTTGGATTGGTAAGAACTACAGGACTTCCTCTGGAGCATTCAGCAGCTTATAACTACTGGAAGGATTAAATGCTTTAAGTAGTGGTCATTGGCAAATCTGTATAACTATCTAGCACCAGTTGATATGAAAAAACAAATCTCCAGAGTCCCCCTTTAAGCTCTGTGTCTTGGGCCACTGCAGCCAACACAGGCGATCATATGACTTCTTGTGTCTGAAGGCTAAAGAAGGTTCAAGCACATATTAAAGGGGATTACAGAGGAAGAAATGTTTTCATACCAAAAAAAAAATATCATTTTGAAGTATAACCTTATTACAAATACCGTATATACTCGAGTATAAGCCGAGTTTTTCAGCACGATTTTTCGTGCTGAAAACAGCCCCCTCGGCTTATACTCGAGTGAACTCTCCGCCCTCAGTGGTCTTCAACCTGCGGACCTCCAGATGTTTCAAAACTACAACTCCCAGCAATCCCGGGCAGCCATCGGCTGTCCGGGCTTGCTGGGAGTTGTAGTTTTGAAACCTCTGGAGGTCGGCAGGTTGAAGACCACTGCGGCCTTCTACATCATCCAGTACAGAACTAAAGGGGGTGAGAGGGGGGGGGGGGCTGGATGATGTCAAAGGCCGCAGTGTCATCTCCTGTCCTGATCACTGCTCGCTATGTTAGGGGAGTCTTCCCCAGTGTATTGTGTGTTCTTATACATTTATTTTAATATTAGAAAACAATACACTGGGGAAGATTTATCAAAATCTGTGGAGAGGAAAAAAAAATGCTCTGAAAAATGGAAGATTAATTTCTATAGACAACTGGTCAACTTTTCCTCTGCACAGGTTTTGATGAATCTTTCCCCATTGGCCGAGACTGGACACTGCTGCGGCCAGTAATTGGCTGAGCCGGCAGGTCCTGCTCTGACCTTTAGTATAAGAAGCAGGCGGAAAAGAGGAGCCGCAGCAGGCGCTGTGTGGGACCGGGGGGGGGGTGTAAGCATTTTTTTTACCTGCCCCAGCAATATTTTCTGTCACTCTGTTTAGAAAACCACTTAAAAAAAAGTATATAAAGAAATCTTTCATAATACCATAGATAATTTTTAGCTAGAGGTGAACATTAAGTAAAAAAATAAATAAATAGTGAAGATAAGCTGTACAAATAGTGTAATGTCCTTGTACGTTTGTTTGTGCCCCACCTTTTAGGGCTATTTACTTTCTTACGATTTATGTTTCGGTCAGCAGCTTATCTCCCGGAGAACAAAAGGGCTGGAATCCAACAGCCTAATTTTTCTCTTCCCGTCTTGGGAGCATCATATCCTATTTAGTGGGATGGCTAACGTGTATGGCCAGCTTTAGACTTTGAAAAAAGAAACTGTCGGAAGGGTTAAAGGGAGCCAAAAAGGTCTTTAGTGAGCCAATCATGATCATCTTGTGTGGGGGCGAAATCACGCCTGCACGCCATTTCCAATGGCTGAAGGATCTTGCCGCCACATGCCATGATCGCGACTGGCACCTGCCCCCCTCTCGTCATACTTCGGTGACTTGCAGAGGGTGGAAATGAGAAGAACAGGTAATACTTTTTCTGCTCCCGAACAACCCCACTTTAAATGGGTACTCCTTTTTCCTTTTTTCTTTTAAATCAACTGGTGGCAGAAAGTTAAACATATTTGTAAATTACTTCTATTAAAAAAATCTTAATCCTTCCTGTACTTATTAGCTGCTGAATACTACAGAGGAAATTCTTTTCTTTTTGGAATGCTCTCTGATGACATCACGAGCACAGTTCTCTCTGCTGACGTTATTATAATAAGAACGCTTTATTTATTGTTGTCCTTAGTGGGATTTGAACCCAAGTCCCCAGCACTGCAAGGCAGCAGTGCTAACCACTGAGCCACCATGCTGCCCTTAGCATACATCTGCTATGCACGGTTGCTAAAATGGACAGAGATGTCATCAGTGTTCCAAAAAGAAAGGAATTTTCTCTGTAGCATTCAGCAGCTAATAAGTACTGGAAGGATTAAGATTTTTTTAATAGAAGTAATTTACAAATATGTTTAACTTTCTGCCACCAGTTGATTTAAAAGAAAAAAGGTTTTCACCGGAGTACCCCTTTAATGGGCTGCCCCCTATATTGTCCTGGAACAGACTGATTGTATAGCCAGTTAGTGTAATGGTGGCACTGAGCATGCCAAATGGACCTCCTTTACATTTACTTATCTTTATTTCAGGGATCTGCTGTGATTCAGAACAATGATGAAGGAAAATGTGCGTCCCCTTCAGAAGGTAAGAAGGTTTGGTGTCTTGTACAGCCACTGATGTTTTAGAAAGAATCTAGAAAGGGGTTAAACTCTTCTTTTCTTTTTCTTTTTTTTTATTGATCCTCAGAGTCCGACAGTGAAGTGTACACAAGGTTTATGAAGAACCACAAATGCTATGATCTTATTCCCATTAGCTCGAAGCTCGTGGTGTTTGATACCTCTCTACAGGTGAGTAAATTTACCAAGATTTTTCCACCTTCAAGAACAGTGCCTCCAGCCATTGCAAAACTACAACTCCCAGCATGCCCGGACAGCCGTTGGCTGTCCGGGCATGCTGGGAGTTGTAGTTTTGTAACTGCTGGAGGCACCCTGGTTGGGAAGCACAGTTCTAGAATAATGGCTTCCAAACTGTTGTCCTCAAATTGTTGCAAAACTACAATTCCCATCATGCTGGGGGGTAGTTTTTCAATATCTAGAGGTCCTCAGTTTGGTGACGCCTGTGCTAGGTGTTTGTGAGTGATTCTTTGTGCCGTCTCATCATATCTTGCAGGTTAAGAAGGCGTTCTTTGCACTGGTCAGTAATGGAGTAAGAGCCGCACCCTTGTGGGATAGCAAGAAGCAGAGTTTTGTGGGTAGGTCTCCAGACTAATGCAGCGATCCTTTCCATTTCTGATATCAGGTCTTGATTGCATTTTATTTCCCAATAAAGGTATGCTTACCATCACAGACTTTATTAATATTCTTCACCGATACTACAAGTCTTCTATGGTAAGTTGCCCGCTCCAGGAACGCTTTGGTAACACCTTTTTTTTTAGTTTGGTCTTTGTGCAAGAAGTTTTCTCTTACATCACATATCATCTGTATAGTCTCTCCATTCTGTAAATGATACAATCGCCAGGCCATAATTATGGAATCCCCACAGTATTCCTCATGTTTGAACATTCTGGCTTTATAAAACATCCCTCAAACAGATGAAAAAAGACAATTAAGACCACCCAATCTCCAGCAGTACTCACAGAGCTACAAGGATGCTTCTGTACTGTCAGGCTTGTAGTTTTCTGTGACCTTACTTAAAGGGAACCAAGCAGTAGATTTTAACATATATAATTATTGGTAACGTTTTATATGATGAAATCTTTATCCTAACCATCCTCGGAGGATGTTTTTGCCCCCAGGGATGGTGAGGATATAATAGTATAAAGTCACCCTGGCCGCCCCGTAAGTAATCCCCTAGTCCCCTCGGCAGGGAGCTGTACTTACCAGGTCACTTTGCTTCGGCCATAGTGACGCCCCCTCGACGTGATTGGCTGCACACGTCATCGCTTTGTATAAATGTCCCCCGGGGATGGGGAGGATAAAGATTTTACCATATATAACACATTGACAAGTATTATATATATATATATATATATATATATATATATATAATGTACATTTATACTGTATATGGTAAAAGCTAGTGATTGGTTCCGTTTCAATTATATTTCAACATGCTGGGAGTTGTAGTCAGTTATAACTGCAACCCCCAGCATTCAATGACAGCCCATGGCTTTTTTTTTTTTTAAGGTTGGGGGGGGGGGGTGGAATGCTTTAAGTCAGTTGGAGGTTTGGGCTGAGAGGTGGCAGATGATGTTCAACGCAGATAAATGTAAGGTTATGCTCGTGGGGAGGAAAAATCCGGCCTGGGATTATGTGGGAAATCACTTGTGACGACTGAGATGGGAAAGGACTTCGGAATTTAGCTGTAGTGACCAGTGTCGGGCAGCTGCTGCCAAGGCAAATAAAATCATGGGGTGCATCAATAGGGGCATAGAGGCCCACGACAAGGAAATAATTCTACTGCTGTACAAATCACTAGTCAGACCACACATAGAATACTGTGTACAGTACTGGGCACCAGTGTACAAGAAAGATATAGTGGAGCTGGAGAGGGTTCAAAGACGGGCAACCAGGGTAATATGGGGAATGGGAGGACTACAGTACTCAGAAAGATTATCAGAATTAGGGTTATTTATTTTAGAAAAAAGAAGGCTTAGGCGAGGCCTAATAACTATATATAAATATATCAGGGGGCCTTACAGAGATCTCTCCCATGATCTATTTATACCCAGGACTATAACAAGGGGTCATCTACATATGCAGGGAAGAAGGTTTCTACACCAACACACATGTGGGTTCCTTACTGTAAGAGCAGTGAGACTGTGGAACTCTCAATAAAATAGTTAAAAAGGGACCTAGATGCATTTCTGGAACATAATGACATTACGAGTTATGTACCCATAGCAAATGCCGTCCATCACCATCATCAAGGTTGATTGCAGCATCTTAATGTGATAATTTATGTTCCCAACTGATGGAGCTGATTGGGGCTGTGAGAAAATCGCGGGGTCCCAATCAGCTGATAGTACGGCAGGAGGGCTCTTACCTTGTTCCTCGTTGTCTGATTGGTGCTCCAATGCTCCAAGAAACCATGGCAGCAGGTAGCAATGGGAGTGCCCATAACACTGATCAATGCTGTGCTATGGCATGGGGGACAAGAAAAAAAAAAGTTCATAAATGTGCGTAAGCCCCTTCCCTAATAAAAGTTGGAATCACCTCCCTTTTTCAATTTTTCAAATAAAATATCAACTAAAATAAACGTGTGGTGTTGCCGTGTGCATAAATGTCTGACCTATTAAAATATAATGTTAAGTAAACCGCACAGTCAATGGTGTAATTGTTAAATATACCAAATTCCAGAAATGTGTATTTTTGGTCACTTCATATACTAGAAATGTATAAAAAGTGTTCAAAAAGTCCCATCAAAACAAAAATGGTTCCAATAAAAACTACAGATCCTGGTGCAAAAAACTAGCCTTCATACAGCCCTTTATACATTCTGTTCCGGGCACTGCCTCTGAGACTGGGATGTGATGTCACAGCCACTCCCCCTAGAGATGTCACACTACACTCCCCTCCCATAGACATGAATGGAGGGGGCGTGATGTCCCTTGGGGGCGTGGCCGTCACGTCCCTGTCTCGGAGGCAGCGCCCGGCACAGAATGCGGGGGGCTGCACCGAGATAATGGGGGTCTCCAGTGGCATACATCAAAGGATAGGGGATAAGATTTATAAACCCCGAATATAGTATGTTTTATAAAGCCAGAGCAAGACTCAACTATTAAACTGCTGTGTGTCATATCTGTTACGTTTATTTGCTACAAAGTAAAATAGTTGTGTGACCTTTCTAAAGTGTAACTCTGATGGTCTGGCGGCAGGATACTTGTTTAAATCTCCCAGCAGCTTTGTTGCCCGAGACTACTGCGATCAGGATATGGATTTGCCAGAGGTCCTATAGACTTACACAGGATGATTGTTGTAGTCTCGAGCAAGTTTTGAACAAGTATCCTGCCAATAGACCATCAGCAGAATTCGACTTTAATCTCTGCTAGGGGTTGTATGAAATTGTCCCCTTTTAAGGTGGCTCTGTGGAGTAGTCATGCCACACACATCCATTGACTTCCCATCTTCCTTTGTCATGACAAGCTAAACTTTGCTCAACGTAATCATTTGCTCCATTCTCTACAAAACTTTCATTGTGCATTGTGCTCTAATAAGGTTGTCATGTAGTAAAATGGTGGTTGTGTTGTAGAGTACTTACCGCTTTAGTGAGAGTGACTCTATAGATCCCCAGTATTGATGAGTAGTTAAGTTGATACTTTGTTCTCTGTTATCAGGTTCAGATTTATGAGCTGGAGGAGCATAAGATAGAGACGTGGAGAGGTGAGTGTTCGGTGCTGAGTTAATATTTGGCAGAAGACTTTTACCATAAAGAGACCGTTCTGATTATTTATTAAGGTTAGATGTTCAGAGCAAAGAATCCTGTAACTGAGTTTTTAGAATTATTCTATTGTTTGTTTTCTCCAGAGGTTTATTTGCAAGACTCATTCAAGCCTTTGGTCAGCATTTCCCCCAGTGCCAGGTGAGGAGGCGTTTAGCCCCAATCTTTGATCCCCTAATAAGATTATAATGTTTTAAGTGCTCCGGCGCACACTTATACGTATTATGCTTTTACCCAACAGCTTGTTTGACGCCGTCTCCTCCCTGATAAAGAACCGTATTCATCGTCTTCCAGTCATTTCTCCAGACTCAGGAAATACCCTCTATATATTAACACACAAACGTATTCTTAAATTCCTCAAGTTATTTGTGAGTGCAGTTCCTTCCTGATCAGTTATAGCCTTTCCGTTTTTTTATTACCATCTTCTTCACCTCCTGATTTTATCGACAGATGTCTGAAATGGAGAAACCAAGTTTTGTGACCCAGACATTAAGGGAGTTGAAGATCGGCACCTATGATAACATTGCTATGGTTCAGCCCAACACTCCTGTATATGTTGCTTTGGGTATTTTTGTGCAAAGACGTGTCTCTGCTTTGCCGGTCGTGGATGATTCCGGTAAATATAAAATCTTTTTTTTAGCCTCAATCTTTATCGTGACAAAAATTAAATCACAATTGTTCCTCGAGCTTCAGATTTGCATCAGGTATAATTTAGCTAGAAATTGTGTTTGGGATGGTTTTTCTTTCTCTGTCCTTCCTATATCAGCTCCTTCCCTCTCAGCCTATGTTGGCCGAAAATGTGGGGAATGTCCACACGAAAAAAAAAGAGCAGACATTCCGCACATTTGAATATTCCGGCAGCCACTAGGACTGCTCGGAAATGCGCCGTCATATAAACCACAATACATTTCCGAGAGGAATACGGAGAAAGAATAGACACAAAAAAAAAAGAAAGCTGTTTCTGCGGCGGAAATCCCAATTCCAGAGTACACAGAAAGAAATTCTGCTGTGTGCACAGTGCAGCAGAATCCCATTGAAAGCAATGGGACTCTGCTCCAGCAGAATTTCTGGCAGAATTCCCTGTGGAAATTCCTCTGTATGAACATAGCCTCATAGTGCTTTACTGAACTTGCAGCTACATTCCCCTCTCCCCCCTCTCTGTCTACCATTTACTGTTTTTGGTGACTGAAGAGGTTTGAGAGCAGTAACAGATCTCCGGCAGGCAGGAAAAGGGGAACTTCAAGATGCCAGAAGGCGAGAAGGATTTAAATGGGTACTCCAGTGGAAAACTTTTTTTTTTAAATCAACTGGTGCCAGAAAATTAAACAGATTTGTAAATTACTTCTATTTAAAAAAAATCTTAATCCTTCCAGTACTTATTAGCTGCTGAATACTACAAAGGAAATTATTTTCTTTTTGGAACACAGAGCTCTCTGCTGACATCACGAGCACAGTGCTCTCTGCTGACATCGCTGTCCATTTTAGGAACTGTCCAGAGCAGCATATGTTTGCTATGGGGATTTTCTTCTACTCTGGACAGTTCTTAAAATGGACAGAGATGTCAGCAGAGAGCTCTGTGTTCCAAAAAGAAAATAATTTCTTTTTTAGTATTCAGCAGCTAATAAGTACTGGAAGGATTAAGATTTTTTTTAATAGATGCAATTTACAAATCTGTTCAACTTTCTGGCACCAGTTGATAAAAAAAAAAAAAAAAAAAAAAAAAAAAGTTTTTTCACCGGTGTACCCCTTTAACATTTCCCTATGATGTATTGCAAAGTTCATGTGAGAGGCTACAGCATTGTTTCATTCAAGTAAATGGGACAGCACTGCAGTACCTTGCACCGCTACTACTAACAGTACAGCAGTTGCAAGTACAAGCATAGATGAACATAGAAAGGCTGCAGCGATTGCTCTATCTCAGTGTTTCCCAACCAGGGTGCCTCCAGCTGTGGCAAAACTACAACTCCCAGCATGCCCGGACAGCCAAAGGCTGTCCGGGCATGCTGGGAGTTGTAGTTTTGCCACAGCTGGAGGCACCCTGGTTGGGAAACACTTCTCTACCTATATGGCTCAAAAGCGCCTGCTGATGTACCTGTGCCCCATTCAACCTAATGAGCTATAAGGAGTCACCTTGTCTTTTTCCGACCAAATCCATTTTTTAATGGAAATAGTGTTCTGTCCAGGCCTGAAGTCACTTGGTTACTCCATTCAGGTTATTGGATTGAATAGGGTCCGGAACAGACACATTGTCAAGCTGTTTTAAGCTTCCTCACCGGGTTCCTGCCATGGAAGCGCAAAATGTTAATGTCAATGCTATTAGTCCAGTTTTTTTGAATAAGTCTGATTTCTATATCTGGCATAGTCCCCCTGTACTATCACAGTTATAAAAAAACAAGGGAATGGGAGAAGATGTAGATTAAGGAAAAAAGGGAAGGGTTACATTCAGTTCATTTTATTCATTGGCGCTGGTGGCCTGGGGTAGTAGTTCACAGAAGTAGAATAGTTAGCTCAATTAAAACTTAAACTTTAATAATATTTAATAATAGGATAAGTAGTCCTCAAGAAACAAATACAAATTTACATAAAGTACAGGTCCGATGGATGGAGAGCCAATACAAATCAATGGGGTTACAATACCAAAATAGTGTTATCCTACACAATGCAGTCTGTGCAATTAAACACTAGGAAGAAGTAATCACTCCGACGCGTTTCACCCCCTCCAAAACAGATAAAGTGGAGCAATACGGGGTTCATCAGGGGATATAAACAGTAGGAAACAATAACCAAATATGATAAAGCTGGTAAGTAATTGCTGCCAGCTAAAAAATGATATAAGGTCCGATAAGGACCACTCACTCAGACCCAGTGATACAGTCCTTCACCCGGAGTGGTATGTCAGGGTAGCCAAATGATGTCAGCTAGTTCCCTCCTGGCAGTCATGGATGCAGACCCTATATGCCAAAAAAAAACAATGAAGTATATGTGTGCTAAGAACACATTACAGTTTAAATCCACGTGTTTTATTATCTGTAAAAGCATGTACTGATCAATATTATCCATCTATAAACAGTAGTTTTATAATTAAATGTAAATAGTTTGTGCCTTTACCCCGGGCTGTTATCTTTACAGTGAGTCAGAATGGTGTGCATTATAGCAGTTATTTAGATGTAAAAGGACACATTAAAATCAACATTCATATGAGAGAGCTGACAGCTGTGTAATAGGTAGGGCCCTCAGTTTACATATGTTTTTATATATATATATATATCAATCTCCTCCAACAACACAGCAGCAACTATCGAAAACCTCATTTTATTAGTATCAGTGTTGGAAAGTGTATTCTAAGTAATACAGCTGCACAATATAATAAAGGTTACGCAATAGTCTTCCCACAATCATTCATGAAACACTTCACAAGTCAACAACAACTCTTTTTGGGTGGAGTTGCATGTTAAATATATATTTAGCAACAGGCTAAAACAGATTGTACATGGAGGTAATAATAGAGGAGGATCTTCAAGACCTATTCACTATACCACGCATACAATTGATGTTCGTTTTAAAGAAGCAATCCTGGGGGGGATTTATCAAAACCTGTCCTGAGGAAAAGTTTCCGAGTTGCCCATAGCAACCAATCAGATCACTTCTTTCATTTTTGAAAAGGCCTGTGAGAAATGAAAGAAGCGATCTGATTGGTGGCTATGAGCAACTCAGCAACATTTCCTGTGGACAGGTTTTGATAAATCCAACCCCCGGGTTTTATTTTACCCCCATATCATGCACACCCACCATCATTTGACATACCTCAACATATGTTTTATTGCAGCACAGCTGCATACTTGTGTTTACTGTAACCGGGTTATGTGACCACAATTTGTGTCTGACCCACAGAAAATGAAGTTGGCGGTGAGCTCAGGACACGCTCCCTGCACTGTCTATTGGCGCATCGGAGATACATGTACTTGTGTATCTCTGGCAATCCCATAGACAGTGCATGGAGCACATGCAGGGGAGAGCCAGGGCTCCTGTTTTTGAAGACTGTACTGAGTCCCAGTGGTCGAACCCTCCGCAATCAAGCACTTATTCTCAGGAGTTAACTTTTAAAGTACTGGAGTACCCCTTTAATGTAAATGAAGCTACTACATTATTGTAAATTTTATAGAAAAAATATCATTATATAACTAATAACTCTATTAGTTTTAGGTTTGAAAATACACACTGCACACCTTGTTAATTTTAGGACACGTACATGCTGGCGTACCCTCTAAATTTTAAAATTAATGTTGTGTTAAAATAGAATAAGGCACAAAATAATTGTGAAAGAATTTTTACAGACTACATAAATAACCCATATGTGGCACTAAAATTTTTCCTTAAAAAAAAGAAACATCCATAGTAATACAGCTTCATGCACATTTTGGGGTGGGTAACGTACCGAGCCTTTTTTTCTTTGTGGCTTCACTATTGTTTATGTGCCTGTTGATGCTGCGCTGTCTTCCTTCCTGACATAAACTCCGGCTTCAGCGCAGCGACGCAAGACTTCACCCACCAACGTCACATAATGCGGGCTCAAAACTAAACAAAAAAGCCTCCAGAGTACAGATATTCATGGTGCGGCATAGTATGTTTTTAATATTTTTTCATTTCTGACGAGGGTGGATGGGTTGTTGGGGGATAGTTGGAGCGCAGCTATTTAGTGCCAGTCAGGGTGTCACCCAATGTGGTATGCCCTCCCCTACCCGTCATTCTCTAGCAACGCTACTGGTAATAAAGGGTAGATAAAGAATTTCGGCTATTAACATAAGGGAAAACTTTTCTGCTTTAAAAAATGCTTTTGTAAGCGGGTTTCCCGGGTTTTGCTTACGTGCGATTTATTTATCAAGGTCGTGTGACTATTTAATAAATAGGTCACATGTAAGCAAAAGTAAGTAAAAATAATTGTCATATAAAAGCCATATGCTTGAAAAGAATGATAAATATCCTTCTAGAACATTGTGTATTTTTGCTAACTGTGTTTACAAAAAAGTATCTTTACAATGCAATGTATTACGGTAGTTTTCTTTTATCCTATTCGTGACTGCAGTTCTTGGTTATGTCTCTGCAGGTCGGGTAGTGGATATCTATTCCAAGTTTGATGTCATTGTAAGTACCTTTTTATTGTACCTTTTTATTTATTGCCTTTTATTTATTGCCTTGGCTATTTTCTTCCGGATTCAGATACAATGACATTTACTTTTATCTCTTCTTAGAATCTAGCGGCTGAGAAAACTTACAACAACCTGGATATCACAGTGACCAAGGCTCTTGGACATCGTTCTCACTACTTTGAGGGGGTTCTTAAGTGTTACCAGCATGAAACCCTTGATACAATTATCAGCCGTCTTGTAGAAGCAGAGGTAATGTGGGAGCCTTTATAATATAGGGGGGTTATTTCGAGAAACTGCAAGGTGATAAATCCAACAGCCAACAATTTCTTTATTTCTATGGAAGTTAAAGGGAGTCTGTCACTACTATTATTCTGCCCTCGGTGAATCTAGCATAGTGACAGGAACGCAGTTTCCAGCGGTCTGACACCTAATCCAATTCATAGGATAATTTAGAACCTACATGCCGAAATACACAGCACATGCAAGGCACTTCCGGAGAAGAGTCACAGATATTTACGAGGGGCCCTGCCCATATGCTTTTAGCTTTACATAATGAGATTCTGCTGTCTAATCCCAGTATGGCAGTCAGGGTTACCAAGCTCCTATTTGGTTATTTCTAGATTTCGGACAGAGTACACTTTTGCTTGTTGCCCTGTCAGTCAGCAGCTATAAAGGATGCTTACCTTCTGTTTAAGGGTGCGTTCACATTGAGCAAATCAAGAGGAATTGACGCTGAAAAATTTACGTGCGGAAAAAAGAATTTTCTATTTGCGCCGAATTTGCATGCAGAATTGCGTGCGGAAATGGGGGAAAAAGAATTGAAGGGTTTTTCAGCCATTTCTGCGCAAATTCCGCACAGATTCCGTGCAAAAAACAATGTCGGGCGGAATTGTTTTTTACTATTGACTTCTATTGATTTCTACTAGCAGATTACGCTTGAAGAATGAACATGCTCTTCAAGCGGAAAGGAATTCAGCCTCGGAATTCCGCTAGCAGAATTTCCGATGTGTGAACAGGACAGTGGAAAAACATTAAAGTCAATGGGCAAAGGAGATGTGCATTAATTTCAAGCGGAGAATTCAAGAGGAATTACTCGAGTAAATTCCTCTTGAATTACTCAGTGTGAACGCACCCTAAAGGGGTACTCCGCCTCTAGACTGCAGGGACCCCCGCAATCTCTGTGCAGCATCCATCACGCCCCCTCCCATAGACTTGCATTGAGGGGGGCGTGACGTCACGACCACAACCACCCGCTCCAAGTGTTTGGAACAAAATGTTCCGAACACTGGGGCAGTGGAGTACTCCTTTAATTTTGTCAGATCCTGTTACTTAAAGGAGATCTGTAGTGCTCTGAACTTTATCCCCTATCCGAAGCATAGGGGATAAGTTTTAGATCGTAGGGGGTCCAAGCGCTGGAGTCCCCTGTGATCGCCTGTACGGGGCCGCGGCAATATACAGGAAAGGGGGCATTCCGTCCCCGCATGACGCGGCAGCTGACTAACATTTTCTCATTTAATGGCTGATCGCTAGCCCTTTTAGACAGGCCAGTTATTGGAAAACATTGTTCCTCTGAAAGCTCATTCACTTAATAATCGCCCCTTGTAAAAGTCCTTAAATCAGGAGATGTCTGGAGGGTTTAAAAAGTTGTATAAGCTAGACAGGGTTTATATCCATAAAAATAATATAAAAGGGGTTATCCAGGAATAAAAAAAACTGCTAATTTCTTCCAAGAACAGCACCCACACCTGTCCTTAGGTTTTGTGTGGTATTACAACTTGGCTCCATTCACTTTATTGAAACATAGCTGCAATACCACACACAACCTAAAGACAGGTGTGGCACTGTATGTTCTGTTGTTTTTTAATTTTTTCTATTGTTGTTTTTTTTTTTTACCCCTTAAAGACCACGGACGTAAATGTACGTCCTGGCTTGGTGGTATTTTGCGCGCCCGGACGTACATTTACGTCCTGTGTATGACCGCGAGCATCGGAGCAGTGCTTGCGTCATACACAGGAGGTTCCGGCTGCTATCAGCAGCCAGGGACCCTCCGATAATAGCAGACATCCGCGAGCAACCCCTCAGATGCCATGATCAGTACAGATCACGGCATCCGCGGCAATGCGCATGTTAAAAGAGATGATCGGATCGCCCACAGTGCTGCCGCGGCGATCTGATCATCTGTAATGGCGGACGGAAGTCCCCTCACCTGCCTCCGTCCGTCTCCCAGCGTCTTCTGCTCTAGTCTGAGATCGAGCAGACCAGAGCAGGAGATAGCCGATAATACTGATCAGTGCTATGTCCTATACATAGCAGTGAACAGTATTAGCAATCAAATGATTGCTATAGATAGTCCCCTATAGGGACATATAAAGTGTAAAAAAAAAAGTTGAAGTGAAAAATCCCCTCCCCCAATAAAAAATGAAAATTGTCAGTTTTTCCCATTTTACCCCCAAAAAGCGTCATTTTTTTTTAATAAACATATTTGGTATCACTGCCTGTGTAAATGTCCGAATTATCAAAATATAATGTTAATGATCCCATACGGTGAATGGCGTAAATGTAAAAAATAAAAAGAAGTCCAAAAATGCTGCTTTTTTTGTCATATTTTATTCCCAAAATAATTTATAAAAAATTATCTAAAATATGTGCAAAATTGTGGTTTTCATAAAAATTTCCTCCCCAAAAATTTTTTGGGGGGTTCACCGTACATTTTATGGTAAAATGAGAGGTTTCATTACAAAGTACAATTGGTCACGTAAAAAATAAGCCCTTATATGGGTCTGTAGATGGAAATATAAAAGAGTTTTGGATTTTAGAAGGCGAGGAAAAAACAAAAACGCAAAAATAAAATTGGCTTGGTCCTTTGATAACCCCTTTAAAGCTTACCTCTGACTGTTTTGGATTATTGTTTTAGGTTAGGGTCACACATGCCTTATCTTGCTGCATATTTTCTGCAGCTGATTTTACTACCCATTGCCTTCAAAGGGTAGAAAAATATGCAGAAGCAAATACTCAGCAAAAAAAAAAATGTCTGGCTATTTCTGATTCTGTGGATCTCTCCAGGACTAATGTGGTCAGGGGACAGATTTGCTGAAAGCCACATAGACTTGCATTGGACTTCTGAAAAATCCATCTCCAGAGTGCGCTAGTCTTGGAGCGAGCCACAGAATCAGAAATTGGGAAATTTAATAAGAAATCCTTGCGCTGTGACAGTCATTTGCGGTACACTTAAGTTCACTACAGAACCCTCACAGCTTGTGCCTCAATGGTTCCATAGTTATCTGCTGGTCTCAGATCTGCAGTGATGATGTCTTGACTTGTGCCTGTAGTGGTTGGTCACTGGTCACAGCGGTTATAAATCAACCTAAACTCACTGCTATAGTCAGTGACTATCCGGGGAAAACACATGATCGGTGCAGCTTTGTAGATGGAGACCAGCTATTTGGAGTTCGTGTAAAGTCCTGGTCGCCTATGGGTTTACATTCCAGCATTTTAACATTGATCTTCACTTTTCTCCATAGGTGCACAGGCTGGTGGTGGTGGACGACAATGATGTAGCCAAAGGAATCGTTTCTCTCTCCGATATTCTGCAGTGTCTGGTTATGACAGCTGGAGGTGAGGTGTCAATGAAAAGATACATGTAGTGCCGATTATGTTTTTAGTTTTGTGTTATGATATTTATTTTGGTTATTACTGCAGGTATGAAGAGTCCGTGACAGGTGGAAACCTTTTCTATCACCACCGTGCTGCAGTATAGTGATGCACACAGAGTCCCCCTGTACCTCTTCAGATCTAGACTCCACTTAGCAATAAAAGGAATAACCCTTGAGTCACCCAGCTACGAACCAAGGAGGCCTGGCATCCTGTACCTGCGAAATTGATCTTAAGCAATAATTTGGGGCATTATTACAGAAGGACCAATTATATGAGAATCGTGAGAACCTGCTTGACCAGTCATGGAGGAGTATACAGTATTGAAGACTTCATCAGAGTCATTCTGGATATTATTTTGTATTCATGGCACCTTTCTTTTTACTGTTTATATAGCCTTTTTTCACATCACCCATGAAGAACTGAGCTGAGATGACCCAATGGTTTAGGAAGTTTACTCCATATGATCCACACAGGATCAATGTCCCATGATAAGGTTGTTGCCTGTGGAACACCTGGTTTTAGGGTGATATCACAGTTTTTTTTTACCGAAGGCTTAAATACTTTGCACTTGACTGACTGAAGAGTCACATGACACTTTTGTTTCTGTTTTGGATTTTCCTATTTTTTTAGCTGTCTCTCCAGGACAATGTAGATTCATTTGTTTGTATTCATATATATATTCCCTGTTTCTGAATTGTGACTAGGATATATATTCCCTATTTCTGAATTGTGACTAGGAGATTTATTAAGTGTTTCATGTCCTTCATATTTTCAGAGTGGACACATTTATGTCCTCCAATTGTATACAATTAATAAAATTCACCTTTTTCCTAATTAATTTGTAACATTTTCATTTGTATTCTGGGTTATGAAACTGTATGGATGCCCCGAAGTACAGCATGGCCATTGATGTAAACAACCGCACAGATTACTTCTGGTTGATGTCTTATGGCCAGTTCACATATGGAAGCATGCAGAAAATGACATGTCCCTCTACAGTTCTTCTCCACATGGAAGCTTTAAAACAAAAAATAAATGCCTAAAAATCACATCAAAATCCTACATCTACACAACAGATTCCACACTAATTAAGGTATTTCCAAGCAGTCCTATAGCTGACTGAAGAGTCTGCTTGCCGCGGACTGAATGATTGGTCGGACATTCTGCAAAAATTACACTGTGTGAACATCAAAACCTGTGCTGAGAAAGTGGAGCGTTTGCCTATAGCAACAAATCAGATTGATTCTTTAATTTTCAGAGGCCTTTTTAAAAATGAACCCTTTGAGCCGGGATTGGAGGTTAATCACGCAGTAAATTTAAACTTAAGCATTTTGTTTTTTCCCCTTCTCACCTTTTAAAATCCACAACTCTTTCAGTTTTCCACCTAAAGGGCCATATGAGGCTTGTTTTATGCAGAACCAATTGTATTTCTTGGTCGCTTCATTGGGGGACACAGGACACCATGGGTATTATGCTGCTGCCACTAGGCAAAAAAAAGAAGTCACAGGCACAGAACTAATCAGTTTAGTTAGGGCCTGTATTTAGGTTTTTCTCTCCTTTTTTTTTAATTTTTATCGTTTTTAGGTGGGGGTTCAGGAGCATGGCGCTACCTGTTCTCCCATATGCGGTTAAGGGGCACGGGGCATAGAGCTTGCTCCGTTAACCCCTTACCACCAGCGCCTGGGTTTGCACCTTGGGTCTGGGTCCCCCTAAGATACCTGCTCGTCCCACTGCTGCAGCCTGACATGATGCAGGTGACAAATAGCTGGCCGAAGACACCCAGGCTGAGTATTTTCAGGACAGTATTGAGTGTGAATCCCCCTATCCCTCCCCTCTTTCCCCTGCCTTTTCCAGGGGCTTTGATACTTGGGGCCCCAGGGGGGACTTCATTCTTCCCTATATTTTATTTATTCTCTGGGGCAGGGGTGCAGGTTCTGGATTCTTCAGCTTCCAGATATGTTGGGGGATAGTGGGGCAGCATTACTCATGGCTGTGCTGGGCCAGACCCCTCACGGCCTCTGGCACCATTATGGAGGAGACAGTCCGGTGACTTCCCCTCCCCCCTCTTCGGATCTACCCTACATGTTTTGCAGCCAGGCACAGTGCCCTGGCCGTGTTTTCTTCCCTACTGGCTGGAGACTCACTCAATGCTTGCTGCCTCAGTGTCAGTCTTCTGGGACAGCATTTCTCCAACCACTTCCCCCATGGGGGCGCATCCAGCCCGCTTGTCGCCCTTATGTTGCAGCCAGGCACAGAGTCCTGGTCACATTCTTTATTCTGCTGACCGGTGACCCTCTGCAGCTGCCCCATTGTTGGGCTTCTGGGGCAACGGGTCTCCGGTTCAACCGGGCAGAGCACGTCCCTATTGGGAGCGCAACTGGCCCACTGGCCACTCTTATGTTGCAGCCAAGCGCAGTGTCCTGGCCGCGTTCTTTTATCTGCTGACCGGAGGCCCTCTGCAGCTGCCCCAGTGTTAATCCTCTTGTGGCAGCGGGTCTCCGGTCCCCCCGGCCTGGCGCTTCCCCGGCGGGGGAGGAACCGGCTGCGTCATCAGACAGACCCCCTGCCCGGTCCCTGCAACGGCCACCGATCGTGCGGCTGGCAACCCCATTCATCGTTCATCTCTCCCCCCATTCCACTCCTTACTGTATCAGACAGTCTCCGGGGCAGTGTTCCTCCAGCGCATCGTTCCTTCTCGGCGGGCCGCTCTATTTCCCGAAGTGAAAGTTTAAAAAAAATTGCTTCAATTTTCCCGGGCGCTCTGCCCTCCAGTGGCTGTTTTATGTACAGCTCTGCTTCCATCTTGTGCTTGGCTCCCCTCTGGTGGCCAAAAGTTGCCACTACAACCTTAGTTTATTTTTATGTTTTTTTTTTTTTTTTTATTCCTGCCGCTATCTGTAGGGCTGTCGGCGGTGCGTTTTTTTTCCTGGAGTATCAAGCGTAGTATCTGTTCTTATCAGTTTCTCATCTGTTATGTCCCCTATCTGGGACCATATATTAAATGGATTTTGGAGAAAGGAGTGTGATTTCAAAGCCTGCTTCTGTCACCCTATGCACGTATCCGATTTCTGCAGGTTCAGTGCACACCATGAATAGAAATGCTTGATCCAAGTATTGCGGCACATGCCCCTTTTTTGCACTGTACCATTATGCTTGCATATACCGTGGACCTATTCCGGAGCGTCCTTTTTCGGGTCTTCTTGTTGCCGCTTTCCCTTGTTGGTCACTTTCAGGTATAGGGTTTTGCTGGAGGTTCAGACTTGGGAGCATTAATCGGTGTTGCTCACCACACTGCCCTTAACGTACGCACTGGGTAACCTTAAGCCTGGCCCTGAGCTGCCTGTTCCCTTTATCACTGGACACCTTTATAGTGTCCAAGGCTGCAGTCCAGGTACTATGACAACTATGATGTTCTTGTAGGTCAGTGCTTCTCAAATAGTGGGGCGCGCCCCCCAGTGGGGGTGCGAGGCTCCGTAAAGGGGGGCTCGTTTGACCTTGGCAAATACTCGCAAGCGGCGTCCCACACGGCGTTGGTTGCCTAGCAACTCTACGGCTGGAGAGAGGGAGCAGCGCAGCGCGATCACTGGAGATTGTCCCAGCGCAGCCCAACGCGGAGGACCACATGACCGCCAATGCACGTGACACATGCAGAGGACCCGTGGAGACATACAGGAATCAATACGCCGGTTTCTAGTCCCACGCACAGAGGAGAAAGAGCAGGACGCCGGCATGTCATCAAGGCAGAGTCGCAAAGATACATCCGCAGCATCACCAGGTGGGAAAACAAGAGCTTAAGCACAGAAAGAACATTAAAGAGCAGGGGTCAAGGAGAGGAGGTAGGACAAACACAAAATCTGATAATAAAACTGAAAAGGGGAAAAGAAATAGTAACCAGGGGATGGAGGAGGAAAAAGTATACGAACTAGAAGACAGTACCCTGGATCAAAAGGAGGAGGGGGAAGGTGCAAAAAGACGCTCTGCAGGTAAAGTTACTAAGCCCTGAAGGTAACCTAGATAAAAAAAAAAAGGGCATGATAGCAGGAATGCATGAGTGGAAGGGTTACAAAGCACACCACAGGAGGATACCAATAATAAGGGTCAATATCCATTACAGGAGCCGCAAGTAGATCCGACCCCCACCCCCCATACAATAGACCACCCCCAGGTTAAGCTAATAAACCTATTCTTTTTTTATTTTTATATATACGTTAATAAGGATACAGTGTTATACAGAGGTGTACTTATAACAATTTTATAGACAAATGATACTATTTACAGTCACGTGGGGGGGGGGGGGCGCAACATTTTTTCTTCTTCCTAGGGGGGGGGGGGGGGGCATGACAGAAAATAATTGAGAAGCACTGTTGTAAGTGATCACCAGTCAGTGTGTTTTAATATAAGAACAGTGAAGGAGTCACACCACACAAAAACAAAAGTTTTAGATTTTAGAAAAACAGACTTTTCAAAAATGAGATTAGTCATAAATGAGTCCCTATCAGACTGGAACGGATTGCATGGAGTCCAGGAGAAATGGGACTACTTAGAAGAGTCATTATTGAAGGCAACAGAAAATTGTATTAGACTTGTCAGTAAAAAGAGAAAAAGGAAGAGACCACTGTGGTACTCAGCAGAAGTGGCCAAAATCATAAAAAACAAAAAACTAGCATTTAGTAATTATAAAACAACCCAGAGCAATGAAGATACAGAAATCTACAAGACTAGGCAGAAAGAGGCCAAGCAAGTTATAAGAACTTCTAAAGCACAGGCAGAAGAAAAACTAGCTCAGTCTGTGAAAATGGGATAAGACATTCTTCAGATATATAAATGAAAAAAGGGAATTAAAACAAGGAATAACAATTAAAAACAAAGGAAGGTATGCAGAAGAGAATAAAGGGCTAGCTGACTGCCTTAAAGGGGTACTCAGGTGGAAATTTGTAAATTACTTCTATTAACATTTTTTTTAATCCTTCCAGTATTTATGAGCTGCTGAATACTACAGAGGAAATTATTTTTATTCTGGAACACAGAGCTCTCTGCTGACATCTCTGTCCATTTTAAGAACTGTCCAGTAGGAGTAGGAGAAAATCCCCATAGCAAACATATGCTTCTCTGGACAGTTTGTAAAATGGACAGAGATGTCAGCAGAGAGCACTGGGCTTGTGATGTCAGCAGAGAGCTCTGTGTTCCAAATAGAAAATAATTTCCTCTGTAGTATTCATCAGCTAATAAGTACTGGAAGGATTAAGATTTTTTAATAGAAGTAATTTACAAATCTGTTTATCTTTCTCACACCAGTTGATTTAAATAAAAAAAAATTCCACCAGAGTACCCCTTTAATGAATACTTCTTTTCAGTTTTTACAGAAGAAAAAGGACCTCAATTAGGGAGAAAGACTAATGAATCATTTGATGCATGTGTCTTTACAGAGAAAGAGGTTCTACATTTGCTGTCTAAAGTGAAGACAAATAAGTCACAGGGGCCTGATGGGATACACCAAAAATTATTAAAGGAGCTCAGTGGTGAGCTAGCAAAACCGTTAACAGATTTATGTAACCAATCACTGGTAACAGGAGTCTTCCCGGAAGATTGGAAATTAGCAAATGTCATGCCCATTCACAAGAAAGGTAGTAGGGAGGAATCAAGCAACTATAGGCCAGTAAGTCTGACATCAATAGTGGGGAAATTAATGGAAACCCTACTAAAGTATAGGATTGTGGAACATCTAAAATCCCTTGGATTGCAAGATGAAAAACAACATGGGTTTACTTCAGGGAGATCATGTCAAACAAATCTTGATGATTTTTTTGACTGAGTGACTAAAATAATAGATTCCGGAGGGGCAGTAGACATCGCATATCTAGATTTTAGTAAGGCTTTTGACACATAGAAGACTTATCAATAAACTACAGTCATTGAGCTTGGACTCCCATATTGCTGAGTGGATTAGCCAGCGGCTGAGTGACAGACAACAGAGGGTTGTAGTCAATGGAGTATATTCAGAGCAAGGTCTTGTTACCAGTGGGGACCTCAGGGATCTGTACTGGGACCAACTTTGTTTAACCCCTTAAGGACTCAGGGTTTTTGCACTTTCGTTTTTTCCTTCTTACGTTTTAAAAATTATAATTCTTTCAATTTTCCACCTAAAAATCCATATTATGGCTTATTTTTTGCGTCACCAATTCTACTTTGCAGTGACATTAGTCATTTTACCCAAAAATTCACGGCGAAACGGGAAAAAAAAAAATTGTGCGACAAAATCGAAGAAAAAACGCCATTTTGTAACTTTTGGGCGCTTCCGTTTCTACGCAGAGCATATTTCGGTAAAAATGACACCTTATCATTATTCTGTAGGTCCATACGGTTAAAATGATACCCTTCTTATATAGGTTTGATTTTGTCATACTTCTGGAAAAAATAACTACATGCAGGAAAATTTATACGTTTAAAAATGTCATCTTCTGACCCCTATAACTATTTTATTTTTCCACGTACAGGGCGGTATGAGGACTCATTTTTTGTGCCGTGATCTGAAGTTTTTATCGGTACGATTTTTGTTTTGATCACTTTTTATTAATTTTTTAATGGTATAAAAAGTGACCAAAAAGAAGCTTTTTTGGACTTTGGAATTTTTTTACACTGTTTTATTTCTTTCATGGGAAAAGGGGGGTGATTCAAACTTTTATTAGGGAAGGGGTAAAATGACCTTTATTAACACTTCTTAACTTTTTTTTTGCAGTGTTATAGGTCCCATAGGGACCTATAACACTGCACACACTGATCTCTCATGCACACACTGATCTCTCTAATACACGCCTGTGATCAGTGTTATCGGCGCTTGACTGCTCCTGCCTGGATCTCAGGTACGCAGCAGTCATTCGAGGAGGAGTCATTCGAGTCATACCGAGGAGGCAGGTAAGGGCCCTCCCGGGGTCCTGTAAGCTGTTCGGGATGCCGCGATTTCACCGCGACGGTCCCGAACAGCCCGACTGACTAGCCGGGATAGTTTCACTTTCGCTTTAGAAGCTGACCGCCGCCTCTAAAGGGTTAATACCGCACATTGCCGCGATCGGCGATGTGTGGTATTAGTTGATGAGCGCCGGGACAGAAGCGATGTGATGCTTCATATCGTGGGAGCCGGCGCAGGACGTAAATATACGTACTGCATCCTTAAGGGGTTAATATCTTCATTAGTGATATTGCAAAAGGTCTCGATCATAAGGTATTGATCTTTTTGCTGATGACACAAAGATATGGGTTGATGTTCCTGGAGGGATACGCCAAATGGAAAAGGATTTAGGAAAACTAGAAGAATGGTCAGAACTCTGGCAACTGAAATTTAATGTGGATAAGTGCAAGATAATGCACCTGGGGCGTAAAAACCCTCGGGCAGAATATAGAATATTTGACACAGTTCTGACCTCAGTATCTGAGGAAAGGGATTTAGAAGTAATTATTTCAGAAGACTTAAAGGTAGGCAGACAATGTAATTGAGCGGCAGGAAACGCTAGCAGAATGCTTGGATATATAGGGAGAGGTATGAGCAGTAGAAAGAGAGAAGTGCTTATTCCGCTGTACAGAACACTGGTGAGACCTCACTTGAAGTATTTTGCGCAGTATTGGAGGCCGTATCTACAAAAGGATATAGATACTCTAGAGACAGTTCAGAGAAGAGCTACTAGTATATGGATTGCAGGATAAAACTTACCAGGTTAAAGGACCTTAACTTGTATAGCTTGGAAGAAAGAAGAGACAGAGGGGATATGATACTTTTAAATACATAAAGGGAATGAACACAGTAAAGGAGGAGAGCATATTTAAAAGAAGAAAAACTACCACAAGAGGACATAGTTTTAAATTAGAGGGGCAAAGGTTTAAAAGTAATATTAGGAAGTATTACTTTACTGAGAGAGTAGTGGATGCATGGAATAGCCTTCCGGCAGAAGTGGTCGCTGCAAATACAGTGAAGGAGTTTAAACATGCATGGGATAAGCATAAGGCTATCTTTCATATAAGATAGGGCCAGGGACTATTGATAGGTTTCAGATTATTGGGCAGACTAGATGGGCCAAATGGTTCTTGCCAACACATTCTTTGTTTCTACTGTATGTTTCTACCACACTCCCTGTGCGAGGGGACTGCAAGGGTGCCCTTGTGGAGGAAATGGACTCTCTGCAGCCTCCTTGTGGGTGGTTCACTGTACGTGGCCCTCTCCGACGCCCATGGCGGGCTTGTGGTCTGCTGCAGCTGCTCTTCCGGTACTCCACTGTGAGTGAGAGTTGACCGATGTACAATGGACCCTCTAAACCATCCATAAAGGTTGGGACGTCTGCCGCAGCTGCTCTTCCAGTACTCCACTGCGAGTGAGAGTTAACCGATGTACAATGACCCTCTACACCATCCTTGGAGGTTGGGACGTCTGCCACAGCTGCTCTTCCTGTACTCCACTGCGAGTGAGAGTTAACCGATGTACAATGACCCTCTACACCATCCTTGGAGGTTGGGACGTCCACCGCAGCTGCTAATCCAGTTTTCCACTGTGAGTGAGAGTTCCCTGATGTACAATGGACCCTCTCTATCATCCATAAAAGTTGCGTCATCTGTTGCATCTGTGGTACCCATCTATATGTCAGAGTTGACTGTTTTATTGATGTCATGTCTCTGCATCAACAGCTGCATTGCTGATGCACCACAGCATGTAGGTGTCACAGGGAAGGAGTCCCTGCATGCTCACAGGTCTCCCCAATGTCCATGGTAGCGCATTTTCTATGGCTGAATTCTGGTCCTCCACTACCAGTGGAAGACTACCAAACATTTGTGTCCCTGCAGGTGCAATGGACCTTATAGGACAACGGCATCAGCTTACATGGGTGGTGTCCCATTTGTTTACGACAGTATCTGCTTCTAGTATGAGGGGCTAGTGGGTGACCCTACGTATTCCTAGGGTACTTGATGGTTATGGCGTACACCTTTCCCCCCCCCCTCCAGAGGTGGGGTATCATTGACCCTCCAGTGACAGTGGTCGCGTGTTACCTGCTATAGCTTACCCAGCTCACTTCACTCCTAAACGAGGGGTCGGTGGTGGGGAGCCTGCTTTTGCCAGTACAGCCGTTTCTTTAACTCCTGGAGTATTAGTGATCTATACTATTGCCTATTATGGAAGGCCTATCATTGCTCATGCCACCTTGGATTGCCCCCCCCTGGAGTTGGGGTGGAGTGTCTAGGTTTCTGCTTTTTCTTTGGCAGTCTTTGCATTTACCCTATTCTAGGTGAAGTAGTGTCAGTCTTCTATACTCCTTCCTGTGGCTGATTCAGCCATCTCACTGACCCCTTCCGCTGCCGGCTTTGAGGTAGCTCGGTGGGATGCCTACTTTCGGGTTTTCAGCCCTTACGCTTCCCCTTCTTTACAAGGGGTTGTGTGGCCCTTGTACGGTTCCTGCTTTTGCAGCTGTTGTCCTTCTGTTTTTCAGTATCAGATGGTTTCTTCCTCCTTCCTACTTTTCTTTCAACTCTTCATTCTCCCCCTTTTTGGTGGGGTTCTGCTGGATTTGTACTAGTTGCATGTTGCTGTCTGGTGGTTGCCATCCTGGCTTTTCCATTGACCTTCTTGGGCACTTGTTAGTCTTGCTGGGGCTGTTCCTTTTTTCTCGCCCTCTTCCTTTTGGTGGGTACTGTCAGGTCTGTACCCTGGCTTCTCTAGCCCCTCGCACTGCCCTCTTTCCCTGTCGGGGTAGGTCTTGTTTGGGAGTCGTCCTGGTGGTCCTTGTGCTTCCTTTTGGGCGAGCTGCCTCTCTGTTGATCTCTCCTCTTATTCTCCAGCAATCTTTCTTCTTGGAGTGTCTCTCGGCCTTCCTTTTTATGGCCCTTCATTTCGGGCTGCCTTGGGCTCCCGAGGTTACATGACAATCTTGGCTGTGGCAGGTCACTCCTCCTCCTTTTTTGCAAGTGTATCAATTGGATCGGGCTTGCCCGGCAGTCTTGGTTGCCTCGCTTCATGCCCTGGACTGGTCTTCTGTTACCTTGCCTTGTCGCATTGGCTGGTTGACATCTCTCTGGGTCCCCTCTGTCTTCTGATCGTTCTGAGATGTTACTCTCTCGGTCTGCCATTCCGTTCTGGCCACCTAGTCTCTTGTGCCTGCAAGGGAAGGGCAGCATGGTGACCTCAGAGGTAACGGTTCCTTTTTTTCTCTTGTCCCCAGGGTATGTCACTTTTTTCCTGGCTTCCCCAGTTTGTTCAGGACCCTTTCCTTTGGTATTCTACCTTTTCAGACCCTCTGCCTTCTCAGAGCCTCCATGCCTTGGGCTCTCTCCCAGATGGCCTTTCCATACCTCATTCTCCGGGGTTTTTTTTTACTGATGCTTCCACCATTCCGGAGGTTCGTGTCTCTAGCCTTGGCGGGGTTCTGGTCTCACTCCTCTCTGCCGTTTTCTCTTCGGGAGGCAGTTTCTGTTCGCCGTTCCATGCCCTGTCCAGGCCTAGGTGCTCGTCAGCCGCAGTGTTTTGCTCCGGCTTGAGGTTCTTCGCCTCTCCTGGTTCGGGGCTCCAGGGTCCCTCTATTTTTTCCTTGTTCTCGGATTCTCTGTTCCTCTGGGTGTTCAAGATGATTCTGCTCCTCCCCATCGGCCTGTTTACTTCCTCCTTCCTCCTCCCTCGGGGGTAGAAGGGGCTTAGTGTGGAGGGCTTGGGGTTGTGGGCCTGCAGGTTGTCCTGGTTGCCCAGTCTGGCTGCTTCACGTATCTTGAACGGGTGTAGTTCACCTTGTCACAGGCCCTTTTCTGCTCTCTTGGCTATGCAGCGTACTCTTCGGGATCTCTCTTCCACACGTTTTTTTGCAGGATGGCCTTTGGGTTTGTGGATTGAGTCTGGGCCTCTTGGTTCAGGTGGTCGCCGGGTGCACCTTACCCTAGGCTTCTTACTGACCAGTTCTTTGTGCATTCGGGCCTGGACAGGAGTCTTGCTCTCTTTCTCTCTTTGTCCCATTCTGGCGACTCTGGTTTCCACCTTCTGCATCTTTTCTTTTTGTTTGCTGTGCTCAGCTACTTTTCTTTTGTCGTTCTCTCTCCTCTCCCCAGCTAGGATTTTTCCTGCAATCTTTTGATTACATACACTGTTCAATGCTATGTCATAGGAACATAGATCATTGTTATCCGATCTGACAGCATAGAGGAGGGTAAGTTATCTCTGGCTGTCATCCCAGCGAACCAGGGCCCACACAATTTCCACCTGGTGGTCCCAATCAGCCCCCCAAACCCACCAGCACCAGGAATTTTACACTTTTGTTCCTGATATAAACTTTGATAGCCGAATCGAAAATGCTCCTGCTTGGCATCAGCATGATTGCCGCTGCCCGGCTTTAGAGGTGAGTCCTGGCTGCTAATAAAGCTCCTGTGCTTACTTCAAAGTTGTAAATGTACATAATTTTGCATAGGGCGGGAATGGGTTAAGAAAAAAAAAAGCTTTCTGGTTGCTAATGGCAACTGAACTACTTTATCTCGGCACAGGTATTGGTAACTCTTCCTCTTATTGTTAACAGAGCTTTACAATAAGGCCCAGTTCACACTTCCAAGAATCCACAAGGAATTCCTCCTTCCAGCACCCTCACATATATTTCAATGGGCTTTGCGGTGCCCAGTTTGCTTGGCAGAATTTCGATGATGGAACTTCTGGCTCAGTCCACCAGAAAAGTCCCATTCATCAATAGGCCTGCTCTTATGTCTGGAGCAAACTGTCACGGACATAAGCGCCAATTCCGGATTGTTTCTGCTGCATTTGCCATACAGCGGGAAGATTGCGAATTTCAGATTTCAGCAAGGACATTTTGCTCAGTGTGAAGATACCCTATACCTTTACATAGTGTTAGATACAGGCAGACAAGCAAGTTGTTTCCTTCCACATGCAGAGAATATCATTTGCATATTTAAAGGGGTATTCCGCCACTAGGCATCCTATCCCCCATCCAAAGGATAGGGGATAAGATGTCTGATTGTGGTGGTCTCACCGATCTCTGTGCAGCACCCGTCGAGCGCTATTTGTGGGGGTCATGATGTCACGGTCACACCCCTTGGGATGTCACACCATGCCCCCTCAATGCAAGTCTATAGGAGGGGGCGTGGCAGCCCTCATGCCCCCTCCCATAGACTTGCATTGAGGGGACCTGTCCTCACGAGGGGTGTGGCCATGATATCACAACCCCCATTGCCCGCACCCAGCGTTCCGAACAAAATGTTTAGAATGCTGGGACAGCAGAGTACCCTCTTAAGCATGATGAGGGACTTAGATTCCATTGAGAAGTCTGCCCAGAATTCTGTAATGTTTATTTTATTTTAGAAATGGTTAAATAACGGACCACAGAGGAGGACCGAATGGATGGATTGGAGACTAAGGCGTGCATCATGTCTGGTCAGTCTCTATTGTAGATCATCATTCAGTATTATCGAACTAACTGAAAAGATTCCACATTGTGCTAGTTATAAAGAGATTACACAGGGTTTGCATACATGGATGTGTACTTGTCACATGCTAATAAGGGAAATGTTTCCGGGTATTTGACTATGAAAAAATTATCACCTATAAACAAATCATTTTCTGGTTTCCTATTGTGCAGAGCTGGTGAAACAAATGAACATGTATTTCGTAAACTGTTACTTCTCTTTCCACAGCCGAAAAATAGATCTACAAAGCAATTTTATGTGAAATCGTTGGAGTACGCCGCAGGTAGGTTGCCTTTTTATTGGATAAGCAATAGGTAGATCACAGTAGTAAATGTACAATGAGATATTCTGGATTCTTTTTCATTGAGAGTCTTTGTGCTGTTTGTCTCTTATATAAACATAGAAAGCAAATCTCTATAGAAAATGAACGCTTTTTTGTGTTTTAACAGCATATTTCATCCTGTATGATCTAACAAAAGGAATTTCAACCTTCAGCATGTTGGTAGGTAACCACCTTTAGCCTGTACTGCAGTGTTTCCCAACCAGGGTGCTTCCAGCTGTTGCAAAACTACAACTCCCAGCATGCCCGGACAGCCTTTGGCCGGGTCTAGTATCGGTATCGGGGCCGATACTAGCCAATTCCATGGTATCTGGGACTCGTTCAATGTCCCTGATACCAAATCCGATACCTGCTGCTGCTCCACAGCCCCGTTCTCCCGTCCGCATCATGGCGTTCTATGGAGGAGCATGTGACACACACGCCACTCCACCTCCCCCACTGCGCCCAACGTAACACTATGGAGGAAGCAGAGTGATGTGTATGTCACATGCTCCTCCATAGAACGCCATGATGCGGACAGGAGGACGGGGCAGCGGAGCGGTAGCATCCGTCAGAGGACAGCCGCAGGTGAGCTGTCTACAAGGGTGGGGGCTGCGGTCTAACGGCCCTGCTGTCTAAAGGGGGCCTGCTACTAACATCTGCAAGGGGGCTGCGGTCTAAAGGGGCCCTGCTGTTTACAAGGGGGGCTGCGGTCTACAGGGGGGGGGCCTGCTACTAAAGTCTAAAGGGGGGCCCTGCTGTCTAAAGGGGTGCTTGCTGTTTACGAGGGGGGCTGAGGTCTACAAGGGGGCTGCTACTAATGTCTACAGAGGGGGCCTGCTGTCTACAAGGGGGGGGGGCTGCTACTAATGTCTGCAAGGGGATACTACCTACTATTAAAGGCAATTTTAAGCAGAGTCACCTGCACTAACTTGAATTTATAGGTAGATGATGCAGGTGACCCGGTTTCTACTGCTGCTCACCATGTGTTTATCGGTCTCGCCGCCAATGCAAATTCCCTGTTCTGCCCAATGGAGAAGAGAGAAATCTTGGTTCATACTACAGCAGCCGCCTCCATTGTACACAACAAGGAACCCACATATCAGCACGGTTAGCAGCACCACAGACCGGGTCACCCTGGTGTCAGATTCCCGTTAAAATAAAAGTACTCGTAATTGGTATCGGCGAGTACTAGAATTAAAGTATCAGTACTTGTACTCGGTCTTAAAAAAATGGTATCGGGACACCTTACCTAAAACCATGATATACCACAGTTTTAGGTCCGGTTAGAGAACTGTATACGGGGCAAAAATGATCCAACCGGAGTCAGTGTTTGACTCTGGTTGGCTCATTGAAATGGAGGGGTTCGTACCGGATCCGGCTGGGATACAGGAGCGGCCATTTTTCGCTCCTCCCAACCGGATTCGGCACTCGTACACTACAAACGTAGTGTGATAGTGTGAACCCTCCCTAACAGGGGTGGGCCAGAGCAGAAAATATGGAGGAGGCTGGGGAGCGTGGCAAGCCTGCTCCCTGTCTCCATTGTGCAGAGCTGCGCAATGCAGCTAAAAGAATAAAGACTTATAATGCTGGCTCTCCTTCATTATTCAAGGAAGTGACCCCACATTTTAATGCTGTTCACCGTCACTACACCCTGTTCCAAATTATTATGCAAATTATATTTTTCTCATTTAACTACTGTAAATAATTGATGTAAATAACAGTCAGCATAATTCTCAAGTTATCCACTATTAAGAGTACAATTCACATTTTATTGAACAAACCTCCTAATGATAACAGTATTTTTTTTAAACATAAAAAAACTTACAATGCACTGTTACAAATTATTACGCACAATAAGTTTCAAAACATTTTATAGGTTGTAAAGAACTGAAAATTGTCATTTGTTGTGTTTGCAGCATATTTACTGAAATTAAAAGCTATTTCAGTCAAACTTTTAACAACATTTTAACTTTTTAAACATTTTAACAGGTCACGTTACATTTTAACTTTTGATAGCAGCTTCACAAGTCTTGCATCCATTGAACTTGTGAGTTTTTGGACAGTTTCTGCTTTGTTTGCAAAATGTCAGAATAGCCTCCCAGAGCTGCTGTTTGGATGTAAACTGCCTCCCACCCTCAAAAGGTTCTCAATAGGATTAAGGTCAGGGGAGGATGGAGGCCCCGCCATGACTTTCTCTCCTTTTATCCCCATAGCAGTCATTGATGCAGAGGTATTCTTTGCTGCATGAGATGGTGCATTGTCATGAATGAAGATGATTTTATTGCTGACATCGTAGCCTTGTTGGAACAGGGTGGCCGTCCACCAACCATCCATTACTCCATCCATCTGGACCATCCAGGGTTGCACGGCACTCATCAGTGAACAGGATTATTTGAAAATTAGTCTTCATGTATTTTTCTGCCCAATACAGCTGTTTCTGCTTCTGAGCATTGGTTATTGGTGGCTGAATAGAAGGTTTATGCACACTTGAAAGACTCTGGAGGACTCTACACCTTGATGTCCGTGGGACTCCAGAGGCACCAGTAGCTTCAAATATTTTGCTGCTATGTAATGGTATTTTAGCAGCTGCTCTTTTGATTTGATGCATGGATCTAGCAGAAATCTTCCTCAATGTGCCTTTATCTGCACAAACCTGTCTGTGCTCTGAATCAGCCACAAATCTCTTAATAGTGCAATGATCACGCTTACGTTTTCGTGAAATATCTAATGTTTTCATACCTCGCCCAAGGCATTGAACTATTTCACTCTTTTCGGCAGTGGATAGATCCTTTTTGTTCCCCATATTGTTTTAAAATGGTGCTCTGCTTAATAATGTGCAACACTCACCTTCAGTAGTTTTTCCTTAAATTGGGTTCACCTGGCAATCTAATTATAACAGGTGTCCGAGATTGTTGTCAGTGATCAAAAGAGTCCTGAGACACAATGACATCCATGAGTTAAACTGAAAAACTAAATATTTAATCTTTGTGACACTTTGGAACAGGGTGTATAACCTAGTATATAGGGTTAAGTGTGGGTGAACAGCCTGTCAGTTTCACTTTAATAGATGGTGGTCCGACCACTGGGATTCAGACAAATCTATAGAACGACACCCTCCACCCTTGTGCCCTCAGCCATGATTACAAATACAGCCAATGGGGCTGTTCTACACCTTTTCCATAACTTCTATCACAGTAAAAGGGAGTTACAAAAATCGTGTAGAACTCCATAATTTCTGTTGGTATGTCTGTGTCGGGACTATCCCTTTAACTCTGAGCCCTGAAACTATTAGCGAGACTTTAAAGTAGTTGTCCCAATAAATGTAACCAGTTTAACCAATGTTGTTTCAGTCTCCATTACACTGTAGAGTAGCCCAAGATGCACAATGAAAATATAGACATGTAGTTACACTGAGGTGTCATAAATGCCGACACTAAGCCTGCTGCCCCTTCCCTTTTCTGTCTCATGGGCCGGAGAGTTGTTTTCTCTGTTGTGTAGGGAACAGGCCATCTGAATTCTGCTGAGTACGTGTACCTCTTGTGCTGCTAAATCCCTGTTTGTTCAGATCAGTGCATTCTGTAACAAAGCAGCAGAGCTGGATGGAGACTGGGACAGTCAGGTTTTGAAGCCGATGCAGGTGAGTGCGTTCATGTTAATGTACTTGTTATGGAAGCGCAGTTCTAGATTTAAAGTGTTAAAAGAAAAGTTGAGGGGTATAGTTAGCCGATGTAGTTTTAAGGGGTTATCAAGAAAAAACTTTTTTTTTTTTTTTTTTTTTTTTTTTTTTATATATATCAACTGGCTCCAGAAAGTTAAACAGATTTGTAAATTACTTCTATTAAAAAAAAATCTTAATCCTTTCAGAACTTTTGAGCTGCTGAAGTTGAGTTGTTCTTTTCTGTCTAAGTGCTCTCTGATGACACGTGTCTCGGGAACTGCCCGGTTTAGAAGCAAATCCCCATAGCAAACCACTCCTACTCTGTGCAGTTCCCGAGACAAGCAGAGATGTCAGCAGAGAGCACTGTTGCCAGACAGAAAACAACAACAACTCAACTTCAGCAGCTGATAATTATTAAAAGGATTAAGATTTTTTAATAGAAGTAATTTACAAATCTGTTTAACTTTCTGGAGCCAGTTGATATAAAAAAAAATTTTTTTCCTGGTATACCCCTTTGTTTTTTTCTCATTTAACTGACATTATTTTGGAGTCTCAAAAAGTTTTTTCAAGTTCTGGTCAATTGTCTTAAACAGATTGGGAATAGATTATTTTTCATAGCTCTTTATCATAGCTTCCACACTGGGAAAATACCAATCCAGGCTCACCAAACGAAAAAATTCTACTTAAAGGGGATACTGCAGGCAAAATTTATTTAGCTTCTATCTACAGGATAGGGAATAAGTAGCTGATTGCGGTGGTTCCGACCGCTGGGACCCCGTCTTGCTCAGTGAGGAGCGCATGTCGCCTAACACTAGACGGCACGCGCTTCATTCATTTCTATGGGATCGCCGATGATTGTGGAGTGCGGGACTCGGATCTCCTCGGAGCTCCCATAGAAATCAATGAAGCGCGTGCTATCTACTGCTCGTGCTCCTCAATCAGAGTCAGGTCCCGTTCCGGAGATCATGGGGGGTCCCAGCAGTCAGACCTCCTGCAAATCAATTACTTATCCCCTATTCTGTGGATAGGGGATAAGTTAATTTTGGCTGCAGTACCCCTGTAAATGTATTTTAATGTTAAAGGACATCTGTAGTGCAAAATAACTTATCCCCTATCCAAAGGATAGGGGATAAGTTACAGATCGCGGGGGGCCGCCTGGGGCCGCCTGGGATCTCCTGGACGGGGCCGCAGCAGTATGCTAGAAAGGGGGCGTTCCGTCCCTGCATGATGCGGAGGCTGACACGCCCCCTCCATGTACTCCATTAAGATAAATGGGGGGGGGGGGGGGGGGTGTCTGCCGCAGATTTCTGTGGGGACAAAACTTCTCTTCCTGCTGACTGCCGCGGCCCCGTCCAGGAGATCCTGGGGGCCCCAGTGCTCGGACCCCCCTCGATCTATAACTTATCCCCTATTCTTTTGCATAGGGGATAAGTTATTTTGCGCTTGAATTCTCCTTTAATGTAATCATGAGAGTGTAATTGATACAGTCATTATACATCCATGTATATATACCCTGGTGAATCCTATCTACCTACATTGTGGTCCTTCTAATTCACAGCCATGGTATCATCTTTGACATTAGGATAGTGTTTCCCAACCAAGGTGCCTCCAGCTGTTGCAAAACTACAATTCCCAGCATACCCGGACAGCCTGTAGGCTGGGAGTTGTAGTTTTGCAACAGCAGGAGGCACCCTGGTGAGAAATACTGTTAGGATTATAGACATATCACTGGAGGCCCATTTACACCTGCATGTACAGATCAGGTCAAGGTTCCAATCTGAACAATTCTGATTGCTTTTAAAAATAAGCCCTGAGTGTAAAGGCACAGTGATACATGCTTGTTTTGGTAATTGTTAAAAAAAAAAAAAAAAAATATATATATATATATATATATATATATATATATATATATTTATATACAGTAATTTATTTATTAATTTTTTTATTTTTTTTATTTAATTGGCTGTGAAAAATCAGGTGTCTTTAATGGCAATGTAAGGAGCCATCTTCTCCCTCCATTTTTACATTTCTGGCCTCAAAAATGAGTAGTATTTATAAACGTGAAAGTGAGTATGACATGTGGCACATATACAGTGGTCCCTCAAGTTACAGTATTAAACGTTTCCAGACCATTGGTTCTAAGGCCCCAAAATGTCATCTATAAGTAATAACTAATACAGATAAATCAAGTCCTTACATATAAGTAAGAAAGATCTGCTGGGAACTGTAAATCACTGTCTATGTAGAGGACAGGAGCTTCTTCAGGGTCCTGTACAGTACACGAGGTGTCCTAAAAAACGTAAAATGGAGCCGCCCTCACCTGTGTCCAAAGAGCATTTAAAAGGGTACTCCACTGGAAAAAAAAATTTTTAAATCAACTGATGCCAGAAAGTTAAACAGATTTGTAAATTACTTCTAATAAAAAATCTTAATCCATCCAGTACTTATCAGCTGCTGTTATGATCCACAGGAAGTTCTTTTCTTTTTGAATTTCCTTTTTGCCTGACCACAGTGCTCTCTGCTGACACCTCTGTCCATTTTAGGAACTGTCTGGAGCAGGAGAGGTTTGCTATGGGGATTTGCTCCTACTCTGGACAGTTCCTAAAATGGACAGAGGTGTCAGCAGAGATCACTGTGGTCAGGCAAAAAGGAAATTCAAAAAGAAAAGAACTTCCTATGAATCATAACAGCAGCTGATAAACACTGGATGGATTAAGATTTTTTAATAGAAGTAATTTACAAATCTGTTTAACTTTCTAGCACCAGTTGATTTAAAAAAAATGTTTTCCAATGGAGTACCCCTTTGACCCTGGCACAGGTAAAGAGTAGTATATAACATGTAGTACCTCCCTGTACTGTAGGGGGCGCTACCAGACAGCCAGTCAGTGCATGCACTTCAGTAATACAGGGGAGCTACCAGTGTAATGTCCATTCTGATTGGTCAGTTCTTCCGGCCATTGACACGTTTTGCAGATCTGGACTGTCTGTAGTATTGTATATTGAGTCTGGTTCCAAGTTGCAATGGTCCAGAAAAGACCATAATCCGTGGCCATTGTAAGTTGCAGGACCACTTACTAATGCACATACACACCACTCTAAAGTGGACTTATCAGTAGGATTTTAGGGCTTAAGTTATGGGCATAGCTGTATAGGGCTTTAGACCCTAAATCTGTACATACCGCTTGTTAGTTAATTGACACCTTCTTTGCCGAAATGAAAAATATATGTAAATGAGGCTGTGGAGTCCACTTGGCGTTCCCCTTAGCTGATAAATTACAGGGGAAAGGTGGGGATTACACTACAGCCTAGTGGTTGTCAATCGGGGGGGGGGGGGGGGGGGGTAAAGGAGGTGACCAGCGCACAGAGGGGAGTGACTAAATGGTGAAGGGGCCGAGTGGGCTCTAGCAGTCAAGGGAAATGCCCAGTGGGCTCCTAAGCCTAATTTACATATCTTTTTAAACTCTGATATCTTGTACAGAGGTATGTACAGATCCAGTCAAAACGCCTATACAGCCATGTTCTTATTTTATGCCCTAAAAACCTACTGACAGGTCCACTTAAAAGTGGTATATCAGTATCTAACACTTATCCTTTCTCCACAGTATAGGGGATAAGTGTCTGATAATGGAGGGGTCTGACTGCTGGACCCTCCCCCCCCCTTTCCCACAACCTTGAGAACAGGGACTTTACCCCCCCCCCCCTTGGAATGGAGGGGCGGGTTGCACATGCGCATATGTGCTCCATTTTTTGGGAGCTGCTGTAGATAGTAGAGTACAGTGACCCCCCGACCTACGATGGTCCCGACATACGATCACTTCAAGATACGATGACCTCTCAGAGGCCAAAGCATATTGAAGGCAGCATCAACATACGATGCTTTTGTATGTCGGGGCCATCGCATAAACGACTATCCGGCAGCGCAGACTGCTTCAGCTGCCACCGGATAGCCGTTTACGGTGCCCTGTGTGGTCCGCTGACGATCACTTACCTGTCCTCGGGGCTCCGGCGCGTCCTCTTCGGGGTCCCCTGCTAAGCCGGCGCTCTCCTTCAACGTCATCACGTCGTCGTGCACGCTGTCCCGTCATCCAATAGGAGCGGTGTGCGTAGCGACGTGATGGCGGCGACGGAGAGCAAGGATCCTGGGGAGCAGAGACACCCCGGGGACGCGGCGACAGCGATGGAGGGCGACATCCAGGGTAGCGGTGATGGGTCAAGGAGCGGCGGGGACAGGTGAGTATAACCTCCTATACTTTACATTGCACGGATCCCTTAACATACGATGGTTTCAACTAACGATGGTTCATTTGGAACGGATTACCATCGTATGTTGAGGGACCACGGTACAGCCATTTGCTGTCTCAATAAGATAACAGAGGTCTCAGTGCTTGGAATCCCCCCACCCATGATCAGACACATATTTCCTATTCTGGTGTTTCTGAACCAGTGTGCCCCTGGCTGTTGCAAAACTACAACTCCCAGCATACCTGGAGAGCCGAAGGCTGTCCGGGCATGCTGGAAGTTGTAGTTTAGCTACATCTAGAGGCATCCTGGAAAATTTTCATCCTTCCAGTACTTAGCTGCTGTATGTTCCAGAGGAAGTTGTGTAGTTCTTTCCAGTCTGACCACAGTGCTCTCTGCTGACACCTCTGTCCATGTCAGGAACTGTTCAAAGCAGGAGAGGTTTGCTATAGGGATTTACTCCTGCTCTGAACAGTTCCTGACACAGACAGAGATGTCAGCAGAGAGCACTGTGGTCAGACTGGAAGGAACTATTCAACTTCCTCTGTAGTATACAGCGCCTGATAAGTACTGGAAGGATTAAGATTTTTAAATAGAAAGAATTTGAAAACATTCCCCCCCCCCCTCTCTGGAGTACCCCTTTAATACATTCATTGATCTGGGAACATTACAGTCGGCTCTCTGTTCTACTTTTAATGTAAATCATTCTGCTTCATTGTGAATCTGGAACCTGGCGAATGACTTCTATCAATAATAATAATAATAATCCTTAATGAGGAGGCACACATTCCTATGTTTAAGTGTCTGCATCCTCTGCCACGTGAACCCTCTTTATTAGTGTATATGGAGGAGTTCTGCTTTGTGTTGACCTCAGTAATGAAGACTTTATTATTTGTTTTAACTTCAACATATTAAGGCCAATAACTGGGATTCCTTAGCTTGGAGGAGGCTATGGCAATAGTAATATAATGAGAACAAGCATGCTAACAGTAGTGTGAACAGACGTCTGCACTCAGGTGGGTACTGAGCAACTTATAGGATTTATACTCAGGCTTTAGGAATGATGCCCAGCAGTAAGCACAATGGGGGTATTTATCAACTCTGGTTGTGGAAAGCGATTTGTGTAGATTGGTTTTATTGCATTTTTTTGGTGTCTTTGCGCCAAAGTTATCATTTTGTTGCACGGCATATGTAACTCCGGCTGTGATAACTTTCTGGGGTGAGCACAGGCTGTTGTCTCAGTGTGGCCCGGGCTTGCGTGGATTTGTAACTTTTGAGAGCCATTTGCCCTACATATTTGTGCCTTTTCAAAAAGTCCCTCATAGTAAATTCATGACCACTGCACTTTCCTGACTAAATAGTCGACTAACATAGAATATTTTGCTTTCTAGTTTATCACGATTGTGGGCAGCTTGAGTGCAGAAAGCCACTGCGCAAAACTTTTGCGACAAAGATAGATAAAAAAAGCCATCCAAGCAGCTTGATAAATTCCCCCATTTTGCCTCATAACATCTATCTATCTCCTATTTATCTATCTATCTATCTATCTATCTCTCTCTCTCATATCTATCTATCTATCTCATATCTATCTATCTATCTCATATCTATCTATCTCATATCTGTCTATCTATCTCATATCTATCTATCTATCCATCTATCTATCTCATATCTATCTATCTATGTCATATCTATCTATCTATATATCTCTCATATCTATCCATCTATCTATCTCATATCTATCTATCCATCTATCTATCTCATATCTATCTATCTATCTATCTATCTATCTCATATCTAACTATCTAATATCTATCTATCTATCTATCTATCTATCTCATATCTATCTATCTATCTATCTCATATCTATCTATCTATCTAATATCTATCTATCTATCTCATATCTATCTATCTATCTATCTAATGAAGGCAGCGGCACTCGCAGAATGTAGGTGAATAATGTGTGGCGTTATTCACAAAGCATCAGGAAATAGCGAAAATAGGAAATGCTATTTCCTGATGCTTTGTGAATAACGCCACACATTATTCACCTACATTCTGCGAGTGCCGCTGCCTTCATTAGATATTTCCCTGGGACTTGGGACCGAGTCAACCAGCGAGCACCATCCTACACACCGTAGTGCTGCCCGTTTCTTTTTACTATATCTATCTATCTCTCATATCTATCCATCTATCTATCTCTATCTATCTATCTATCTATCTATCTATCTATCTATCTATCTCATATCTATCCATCTATCTATCTATCCATCTATCTATCTCATATCTATCTATCTCATATCTATCTCCTATCTATCTCATATCTATCCATCTATCTATCCATCTATCTATCTCATATCTATCTATCTAAACAAAAAAGATAGAGGAGCAGCACAACTGGTCAAAGTCCAAAAGTAAAGGGGTGCACGCTGAAAAAAGACCTTGGTGAGGGGTCCCACTTGTAGTAAAAAATCAGAGTCCAGCAGCACATGAAGTGGTGAAAAAAATCAGTGATTGTTTTATTTACATCACCAGAAAAAACTGAAGCTTCAGTTTGTTCTGGTGATGTAAATAAAACAATCACTGATTCTTTCACCACTTCGTGTGCTGCTGGACTCTGATTTTTTTAAATCTATCTATCTATCTATCTATCTCATATCTATCTATCTCATATCTATCTATCTATCTATCTATCTCATATCTATCTATCTCATATCTATCTATCTCATATCTATCTATCTATCTATCTATCTATCTCATATCTATCTATCTCATATCTATCTATCTATCTATCTATCTATCTATCTATCTATCTATCTATCTATCTCATATCTATCTATCTATCTCATATCTATCTATCTATCTATCTATCTCATATCTATCTATCTCATATCTATCTATCTCATATCTATCTATCTCATATCTATCTATCACATATCTATCTATCTCATATCTATCTCATATCTATCTATCTACAGCAAATAGATAAAGACAGCACCTCAGTCGTCCAGAGTAGAAGAAGAAAATGAAAATGGGGTGCCCGCATTCCTGGAACCTGGGTCCACTGGTTCCTCAATCAAGAGAAATAAAGATGATGCAGCACGCCACAAATATGCAAAAGGTGGTTGTTTATTCCATATTCCATTATGGAATAAACAACCACCTTTTGCATATTTGCGGAGTGCTGCATCATCTTTATCTATCTATCTCATATCTATCTATCTATCTCATATCTATCTCATATCTATCTCATATCTATCTATCTCATATCTATCTATCTCATATCTATCTATCTATCTCATATCTATCTATCTCATATCTATCTCATATCTATCTATCTATCTCATATCTATCTATCTATCTATCTATCTCATATCTATCTATCTCATATCTATCTATCTATCTCATATCTGTCTATCTCATATCTATCTATCTATCTATCTATCTATCTATCTATCTCATATCTATCTATCTATCTATCTCATATCTATCTATCTATCTCATATCTATCTATCTCATATCTATCTATCTCATATCTATCTATCTCATATCTATCTATCTATCTCATATCTATCTATCTATCTATCTATCTATCTCATATCTGTCTATCTCATATCTATCTATCTATCTCATATCTATCTATCTATCTCATATCTATCTATCTATCTATCTCATATCTATCTATCTATCTATCTCATATCTGTCTATCTCATATCTATCTCATATCTATCTATCTATCTCATATCTATCTATCTATCTCATATCTATCTATCTCATATCTATCTATATCATATCTATCTATCTATCTCATATCTATCTATCTATCTATCTCATATCTATCTATCTCATATCTATCTATCTCATATCTATCTATCTATCTATCTCATATCTATCTATCTATCTATCTATCTCATATCTATCTATCTCATATCTATCTATCTATCTCATATCTATCTATCTCATATCTATTTATCTCTATCATAATAACATTTGATGAGTGTTCAAAAGAGGTTTTATTACTTTCCTCCAATTGAAACTTTATTTTTGTATTGGAAAATATATTGAGATGTGAGGCGATATGATATTGATATAGTATATGATATTGATATAGTATATGATATTGATATAGTATATGATATTGAAGGGATATGATATTGATATAGTATATGATATTGATATAGTATATGATATTGAAGGGATATGATATTGATAGAGTATATGATATTGATATAGTATATGATATTGATACAGTATATGATATTGATACAGTATATGATATTGATATAGTATATGATATTGATACAGTATATGATATTGATATAGTATATGATATTGATATAGTATATGATATTGATATAGTATATGATATTGAAGGGATATGATATTGATAGAGTATATGATATTGAAGGGATATGATATTGATACAGTATATGATATTGATAGAGTATATGATATTGATAGAGTATATGATATTGATACAGTATATGATATTGATATAGTGTATGATATTGATACAGTATATGATATTGATAGAGTATATGATATTGATACAGTATATGATATTGATATAGTATATGATATTGATATAGTATATGATATTGAAGGGATATGATATTGATATAGTATATGATATTGAAGGGATATGATATTGATAGAGTATATGATATTGATAGAGTATATGATATTGATAGAGTATATGATATTGATACAGTATATGATATTGATATAGTATATGATATTGATACAGTATATGATATTGATATAGTATATGATATTGATATAGTATATGATATTGATATTGATATAGTATATGATATTGATATAGTATATGATATTGATATAGTATATGATATTGATACAGTATATGATATTGATATAGTATATGGTATTGATATAGTATATGATATTGATATTGATATAGTATATGATATTGATATAGTATGTGATATTGATATAGTATATGATATTGAAGGGATATGATATTGATATAGTATATGATATTGATATAGTATATGATATTGAAGGGATATGATATTGATAGAGTATATGATATTGATATAGTATATGATATTGATACAGTATATGATATTGATACAGTATATGATATTGATATAGTATATGATATTGATACAGTATATGATATTGATATAGTATATGATATTGATATAGTATATGATATTGATATAGTATATGATATTGAAGGGATATGATATTGATAGAGTATATGATATTGAAGGGATATGATATTGATACAGTATATGATATTGATAGAGTATATGATATTGATAGAGTATATGATATTGATACAGTATATGATATTGATAGAGTATATGATATTGATACAGTATATGATATTGATATAGTGTATGATATTGATACAGTATATGATATTGATACAGTATATGATATTGATACAGTATATGATATTGATATAGTATATGATATTGATATAGTATATGATATTGATATAGTATATGATATTGAAGGGATATAATATTGATATAGTATATGATATTGAAGGGATATGATATTGATAGAGTATATGATATTGATAGAGTATATGATATTGATACAGTATATGATATTGATACAGTATATGATATTGATATAGTATATGATATTGATACAGTATATGATATTGATATAGTATATGATATTGATATAGTATATGATATTGATATAGTATATGATATTGAAGGGATATGATATTGATAGAGTATATGATATTGAAGGGATATGATATTGATACAGTATATGATATTGATAGAGTATATGATATTGATAGAGTATATGATATTGATACAGTATATGATATTGATATAGTGTATGATATTGATACAGTATATGATATTGATAGAGTATATGATATTGATACAGTATATGATATTGATATAGTATATGATATTGATATAGTATATGATATTGATATAGTATATGATATTGAAGGGATATGATATTGATATAGTATATGATATTGAAGGGATATGATATTGATAGAGTATATGATATTGATAGAGTATATGATATTGATAGAGTATATGATATTGATAGAGTATATGATATTGATATAGTATATGATATTGATACAGTATATGATATTGATATAGTATATGATATTGATATAGTATATGATATTGATATTGATATAGTATATGATATTGATATAGTATATGATATTGATATAGTATATGATATTGATACAGTATATGATATTGATATAGTATATGGTATTGATATAGTATATGATATTGATATAGTATATGATATTGATATAGTATGTGATATTGATATAGTATATGATATTGAAGGGATATGATATTGATATAGTATATGATATTGATATAGTATATGATATTGAAGGGATATGATATTGATAGAGTATATGATATTGATATAGTATATGATATTGATACAGTATATGATATTGATACAGTATATGATATTGATATAGTATATGATATTGATACAGTATATGATATTGATATAGTATATGATATTGATATAGTATATGATATTGATATAGTATATGATATTGAAGGGATATGATATTGATAGAGTATATGATATTGAAGGGATATGATATTGATAGAGTATATGATATTGATAGAGTATATGATATTGATACAGTATATGATATTGATAGAGTATATGATATTGATACAGTATATGATATTGATATAGTGTATGATATTGATACAGTATATGATATTGATACAGTATATGATATTGATACAGTATATGATATTGATATAGTATATGATATTGATATAGTATATGATATTGATATAGTATATGATATTGAAGGGATATAATATTGATATAGTATATGATATTGAAGGGATATGATATTGATAGAGTATATGATATTGATAGAGTATATGATATTGATACAGTATATGATATTGATACAGTATATGATATTGATATAGTATATGATATTGATATAGTATATGATATTGATATTGATATAGTATATGATATTGATATAGTGTGATATTGATATAGTATATGATATTGAAGGGATATGATATTGATATAGTATATGATATTGATAGAGTATATGATATTGATACAGTATATGATATTGATACAGTATATGATATTGATATAGTATATGATATTGATATAGTATATGATATTGATATTGATATAGTATATGATATTGATATAGTATGTGATATTGATATAGTATATGATATTGAAGGGATATGATATTGATATAGTATATGATATTGATATAGTATATGATATTGATATAGTATATGATATTGAAGGGATATGATATTGATAGAGTATATGATATTGATAGAGTATATGATATTGATAGAGTATATGATATTGATATAGTATATGATATTGATACAGTATATGATATTGATACAGTATATGATATTGATATAGTATATGATATTGATACAGTATATGATATTGATACAGTATATGATATTGATATAGTATATGATATTGATATAGTATATGATATTGATATAGTATATGATATTGAAGGGATATGATATTGATAGAGTATATGATATTGATAGAGTATATGATATTGATAGAGTATATGATATTGATACAGTATATGATATTGATAGAGTATATGATATTGATACAGTATATGATATTGATATAGTGTATGATATTGATACAGTATATGATATTGATAGAGTATATGATATTGATACAGTATATGATATTGATACAGTATATGATATTGATATAGTATATGATATTGATATAGTATATGATATTGATATAGTATATGATATTGAAGGGATATGATATTGATATAGTATATGATATTGAAGGGATATGATATTGATAGAGTATATGATATTGATACAGTATATGATATTGATACAGTATATGATATTGATATAGTATATGATATTGATATAGTATATGATATTGATATAGTATATGATATTGAAGGGATATGATATTGATAGAGTATATGATATTGATAGAGTATATGATATTGATATAGTATATGATATTGATACAGTATATGATATTGATACAGTATATGATATTGATATAGTGTATGATATTGATATAGTGTATGATATTGATACAGTATATGATATTGATAGAGTATATGATATTGATACAGTATATGATATTGATACAGTATATGATATTGATATAGTGTATGATATTGATACAGTATATGATATTGATAGAGTATATGATATTGATACAGTATATGATATTGATACAGTATATGATATTGAGCTTTTGCGATCGTATAAAAAGGAATCAAGCAGTCAGACACTTGGCAGAAAATTATTCTGTATATTATTCTGTATATTATTGTTTGTCATCTATATATAATGTTCAGGCATGCTGGGAGTTGTAGTTTTGGATTATAGTGTTGAGCGGCATAGGCCATATTCGAATTTGCGATATTTTGCGAACATATGGACGAATATTCGTCATATATACGCTAAATTCGCGTATTCGTAATATTTGTGTAAATTCGCATATGTATAAATTTATGAACTTTATAGCAAGTATACCAGTGTAACTTGCTATAAAGCAGCAGAAGCAGCAGAAGGAAGGGATCAATATTCTCGAAGATTCACATATACGAATATTCGCCCAGCGGTCTCACACAGTAGTATTAGAGCCTTCTTTACAACACACAAGCTGGAAGCAGAGAGGGATGATCACTGTGATGTGTACTGTGAAAAAAAATGAATATTCGTAATTTCGAATTTATAGTGCTATATTTGCAAATATTCGTGAGTTTGCGAATATGCAATATTCGCGAATAAAATTCGAATTACGAATATTCGCGAGCAACATTATTTTGCAACAGCCAGAGACTCACTGGTTGGGAAACACTGCACTAGACATTCCAACTAAACAAATGATTGATATGCATTTGTAGTAAAGAATTGTTTCTAATTTTTTAGGATGGAAAGTCACAGATGGATGGACTTGGATGACTCCTGGGAATACAGTACAAACCCCAGAAGGCAGCCAGATAGTCTCCTGAAATACAGCACTTTACCAGGCCGAAATCCTGATCATTACAGAGCAGCAGCTGATGTCTCCAGAAGAACCGCAGACGATAGAGGGAAATATGGCACTATACCTGGCAGGTGACTGTAAACCCTCTGTATACACTGCTGGGACATAAGCCAGGATCCCTTTAAAAACAACATTTTATGTTTTTTTTTTTAATTGTGATTGATTTTCAGGTTGCTATTTGATTCTTTATTATAATTTTACTCTTTCAAGTAGAATACTTGTAGTATTTCTTGCTCTTATATTTCTTGAAATTCTAAGTTTCTAAGTGGAATTACACTCAGAAATTAGTGGAACCTAGCCTTACTGCACAGATTTAAAGGGGTACTCCCACCCTAGACATGTTATCCCCTATCCAAAGGATAGGGGATAAGATGTTTGATCAAGGGGGTCCTGCTGCTGGGGACCCCCGCATTATTGCATGCGGCACCCACCTGTTTTATCACCGGAACCGCTGGAGGGTCTGAGTCGCGACTACGGGAACGGAAGTCCATGACGTCAGGACTCCGCCCCCGTGTGACGTCACGCCTCAATGCAAGTCTCAATGCACGTCCCCTCAATGCAAGTCTATGGGAGGGGGCGTGATGGCCGTCACGCCCCCTCCCGTAGTCGCGACTCAGACCCTCCAGCGGTTCCGGTGAAAAAACAGGTGGGTGCCGCATGCAATAATGCGGGGGTCCCCAGCGGCGGGACCCCTGCGATCAGACAACTTATCCCCTATCCTTTGGATAGGGGATAAGATGTCTAGGGTGGGAGTACCCCTTTAAAGTCCTCCAACATTCCAACATACTAGAATTCAGTTGCAATTTGCTTAAAATATCTTACATACCTTGCAACACTTTTGTTTGAGACACATTTTAGACAATTTTGTGCTGGGTTTGGCTTAATGGGGAATTGGAGTGGCTTTAGTTGAAAGAAGATGTGTCCTAAATATGACACTGTTTCTCAAAAATGTGTCAATATTTTGTTGCACTATTTGACAAAAAAAAATGTAACAAACTTCTTAAATGTTGTTTTGAATATTTGGAGGGGGTGCAGTTTTTATAACAAGGTAATTTATCGGGGTTTCTACCATACAAACATTTGTAAAATTGCTGTTAAACCTATAATCCACATAACATCCTGAAAAATAAGAAAAACAAATAACAGCTACATAAAGAAGACAATATGTATGGTAAATCTTATTTATTTACTTATTTGCATGGTATTATGTTTTTACAAAAATTTTAAAACGCATTTGTCGTAAATTGTAAAATGGGAGATTTATTAAAACCTATGTAGAGGAAATGTGCAGTTGCCCATAGCAACCAAATAGATAGCTTCTTTCATTTTTCAGAGGCCTTTATGAATGAAAATGTATAAAGCAATCTGATTGGTTGCTATGGGCACCTGCTCCTCTGCACATTTCTCTCCAAGTAAACCTATCTCCCCAATGTGTTCCAGAAAAAAAAAAATCTGGTTTTGTTAATAATGCCAAAACTGGTTGTGGCACCAAGGGTTCAGGGAGCCCCACCAGCCACGGCTAGCACTTGTGTTAGTAACAATTGCAGGCAGGACCTGGACTTGCCCCTTTGGGCAGTGACAAGTCCAGATGAAGCCCATAATTATTGGTGAAGTACTAGGGCTAGCCGCAACCATCTAGACTTGTCACTGCCTAAAGGGGCAAGTCCAGGTCCTGCCCGCAATTATTATTAAAACAAGTGATATCTACAGCCGTTAACATAAACATCAGAGCCCCCCCCCTTGAAATGGACATGTAACATTAGAGAAAATCAGCCAAGAAAACCTACAAATGTAATGTATAACATGAGATGAGGAGCAATACACAGAATAGACAGACTGAGGGTCTATTCACACGACAGAATTTCCGCTTGCGGAATTACGCCTTAAATTAACCCCTTAAGGACCAAGCCCATTTTCACCTTAAGGACCAGGCCAATAAAATTTTTGCATTTTTGTTTTTTCCTCCTCGCCTTCTAAAATCCATAACTCTTTTATATTTCCATCTACAGATCCATATAAGGGATTGTTTTTTTGCGTGACCAATTGTACTTTGTAATGAAACCCCTCATTTTACCATAAAATGTACGGCGAACCCAAAAAAATATTTTTTTAGGGAGGTAATTTAAATGAAAACCACAATTTTGCACATTTTGGAGGGTTTCGTTTTCACACTGTACAATTTACGGTAAAAAAGACGTGTTCTTTATTCTGTGGGTCAATACGATTAAAATGATACTCATGGCTAGATACTTTTATATTTTTGTACTGCTTAAAAAAAATCTAAAAGTTTTTGTACAAAACAAGTAATCTAAAATTGCCCTATTTTGACCACCTATAACTTTTTCATTTTTCCGTATATAGGGCAGTATGAGGGCTCATTTTTTGTACCGTCATCTGTACTTTTTATTGATAGCACATTTGCATCTATAAACTATTATATAATTTTTTAGAATTTTTTTTGAAATGGGACAAAAAAGCAGCATTTTGGACTTTAAAATTTTTTTTTTACGTTTATGCCGTTCACCATACGGGATCATTAACATTATATTTTGATAGTTTGGACATTTGCTGCACGCGGTGATACCAAATATGTTTATATAAAAAATGTTTACGCTTTATGGGGGTAAAATGGGAAAAACGGACAATTTTCATTTTTATTTGGGGAGGGGATTTTTCACTTTTTTTTTCACTTTTTATTTTTACATTTTTCACCTTTTTTTTTTTACACTTTTTATGTTCCCATAGGGGACTATCTATAGCTATCATTTGATTGCTAATACTGTTCAGGAATATGCATAGGGCTCAGATCTCGATCTCAGACCAGAGCAGGAGACGCCGGGAGACGGAAGGAGTCAGGTGAGGGGACCTCCGGCCGCCATTACAGATGATCGGCCGCTGCGGCAGCACTGCAGGCAATCCGATCATCTTTTTAATCATGCGCATTGCTGCAAATGCCGTGATCTGTGTACAGGTCACAGCATCTGAGGGGTTAATGGCGGACATTCGCACGATCGCGGATGTCGGCCATTACCGGCGGGTCCCCGGCTGATAGCACACGTACATTTACGTCCGTGGTCGTTAAGGGGTTAAAGCCCACTGACTTCTATGGGATTCCGCACTTCCATTCACACTTCTGAATTTCCGCTAGCAGTCTAAGTCTATTCTGCAGTGTGAATAGACGCTTAGACTACTGGTAATTCCATAGACCTGGCCCAGTATAGAGCTAAAATGCATTGATTCTATCTGTATGTTATGTCTTTTCATGCAAGTTTATGGGCATTGATGCAGTTTTATATTAAGACAAACAGGAGGTGTTTTATTGTATAGGAAGTTGTCACATTTCATTTGCTTGTGCCCTTTGAAGTTGAGATCAAAACTGAATGTATTCCACCTGGGCGGAGGTGATATGTAGGTATAAGCGTAGCAGAGCTGCAGGTGTACCGCTGTCCCTCAGCATGTCAGAAGCCTTCTGCCCAGGTGAGAATAGTTTTTGGTACAAATGTCACAGTATTAAAATTCTGCGTAGAGTTGCTGATAGTATGTCATATTAGTTTGAAACTAGGCAAAGAATATGCAAGGTCATCTGTATTAGTCATGTTGTCTTGTACTAATTCTCACCGACTAGAAGCTTTATCATATAAACTGTTTGGAAATGTATTAGAAAAATGATGTTAGTGAAAAGCGATTCACATAGGATAATGTAAAACTGCCCATAAGATTATACTGTAGTATCTCAGGAGGCAGCCTGAGCAAAATTTGTATGTTGGTGAAGATAGCTGTTGTCTGAGTAAAGATTTAGTTAATGCTTCATATTTCCATATTTCTTTACACTGTTGCAAACATAAAAAAAAAAGGCACTCACTCCAGATTTCCACCTCTGCGGCTGCTCATGTGTTCCCCAGCAAAAAAGCTGGAATGATGTTCACGTACACTGTGCACGAGATGCTGCAGCCAGTCAATGACCTCAGTTGTCCCATGCAGTACAAATAGGAAGTGACAGATGAGGCCAGTGATTGGCTGCAGCATCTTGTGCACAGTGTACAGGGACATCGGCACCGCAGGAGCACTGGAACAGCTGCAATTTCAGGGGAAGTACATATGAGAGTGTCCAGGTCTTCATGTTTTCAGTTTTTATGTATGAGAATATACTTAACTGTGTTGTTGTGAAATGTACAAAGGTAGATGTTAACAGCATAGCTACAATAAAGTGTATGATGCTGAGCTCTGACCTACAGTGGGGATCAAAAGTTTAGGCACCCCAGGTAAAAATTTGTATTAATGTTCATAAAGAAGCCAAGGAAAGATGGAAAAATCTCCAAAAGGCATCAAATTACAGATTAGACATTCTTATAATATGTCAACAAAAGTTAGATTTTATTTCCATCATTTACACTTTCAAAATAACAGAAAACAAAAAATGGCGTCTGCAAAAGTTTGGGCACCCTGCAGAATTTATAGCATGCAGTGCTCCCTTTGCAAAGCTGAGACCTGCCAGTATCATGGATTGTTCTCAATCATCATCTGGGAAGACCAGGTGATGTCAATCTCAAAGGTTTTGAATGCCCAGACTCATCTGACCTTGCCCCAACAATCAGCACCATGGGTTCTTCTAAGCAGTTGTCTAGAAATCTGAAACTGAAAATAGTTGATTCTCACAAAGCTGGAGAAGGCTATAAGAAGATAGCAAAACGTTTTCAGATGTCAGTATCCTCTGTTCGGAATGTAATTAAGAAATGGCAGTCATCAGGAACAGTAGAAGTAAAAGCAAGATCTGGAAGACCAAGAAAAATATCAGCCAAAACAGCTCCCAGAATTGTGAGAAAAACAATTCAAAACGCACGTTTGACTGCACAATCCCTCCAGAAAGATCTGGCATTTTGGAAACAAGTTCTGTGGACCGATGAGGTTAAATTTGAACTTTTTGGCCGGAATGAGCAAAGGTACGTTTGGAGAAGAAGGGGAACAGAATTTCATGAAAAGAACCTCTGTCCAACTGTTAAGCATGGGGGTGGATCAATCATGCTTTGGGGTTGTATTGCAGCCAGTGGCACAGGGAACATCTCACGAGTAGAAGGAAAAAGGGATTCAATAAAATTTCAGCAAATTTTGGATGCTAACTTGATGCCATCTGTGAAAAAGCTGAAGTTAAAGAGAGGATGGCTTCTACAAATGGATAATGATCCTAAACACACCTCGAAATCCATGGGGAATTACATCAAGAGGCGTAAACTGAAGGTTTTGCCATGGCCTTCACAATCTCCTGACCTCAACATACCGTATTTTTCGCCATATAAGACGCTCCGGCATATAAGACGCACCCAATTTTAAAGGAGGAAAATCTAGAAAAAAAAGATTCTGAACCAAATACTGTAGTAAAATATTTTATATCAGTATAGTTCCCCCACAATAGTTGGCAGTATAGTTCCCCCACAATAGTTGGCAGTATAGTTCCCCCACAATGGTAGGCAGCTCCTCCCCCCTCCCCCCCACAATAGTTGGCAGTATAGTTCCCCCACAACGGTAGGCAGCTCCTCCCCCCTCCCCCCTCCACAATGGTTGGCAGTATAGTTCCCCCACAATAGTTGGCTGTATAGTTCCCCCACAATGGTTGGCAGTATAGTTTCCCCACAATAGTTGGCAGTATAGTTCCCCCACAATGGTAGGCACTGGCAGCTCCCCCCCACAATAGTTGGCAGTATAGTTCCCCCACAATGGTAGGCAGCTCCCCCCCCCCTCCACAATGGTTGGCAGTATAGTTCCCCCACAATGGTTGGCAGTATAGTTCTGCCACAATGGTTGGCAGTATAGTTCTGCCACAATAGTTGGCAGTATAGTTCCCCCACAATGGTTGGCAGTATAGTTCCCCCACAATGGTTGGCAGTATAGTTCCCCCACAATAGTTCGCAGTATAGTTCCCCCACAATGGCTGGCAGTATAGTTCCCCCACAATGGTTGGCAGTATAGTTCCCCCACAATGGCTGGCAGTATAGTTCCCCCACAATGGCTGGCAGTATAGTTCCCCCACAATAGTTGGCAGTATAGTTCCCCCGCAATAGTAGGCAGCTCCCCCCCACAGACATACAGCTTCCAGCCATATACAGTGTATGGCTGGAGGCTGTATGTCTGTACTGCTGCCCCCACAGTGATCCGGTCACCGCTCCTCTGGCCCAGTGTCACATCTACTGCTATGGCCTATGGGCCATAGCAGTAGGTGCCGGGACCGGAGGAGCGGTGACCGGAAGGCTGAAGATTACACACCGCCGGTCACTCACCAGGCCCCGGTCGGCGCGCGTCTTCCTCCGGCGCCTCTATGGTTGTACGCACGGGACGTCACTGAGGTCCCGTGCGTACAACCATAGAGAGGCAGAGGATCGCAGGAAGACCGGAGGAGGGCGCGCATCGGCCGGGGAATGGTGAGTGACCCGCGGACATCCTTATGTCCCTAAAATATTTTATCTGCCCGGGCCGGCTCCTGTGTGTGGCTGCAGGCGGGGGCCGGCCAGAGCAGGTAAAAACTAATACTGTATATTAAAAACCAGGGGGCCTCCAGCTGTTGTGAAACTACAACTACCAGCATGCCCAGACAGCCTTTGCCGGTTCGGGCATGCTGGTAGTTGTAGTTTCAGAACAGCTGGAGGCACCCTGGTTTTTAGTATACAGTTATTAGTAATTCACTTGCCCGGTGCCCGGAACTGTATGTTCCAGGCGTAGGGCAATAAACATAGCCGGTGAGAGGTGAAAAATTCACCGGCGGTCATGAGGCTGCTGCGGGTGGGGAGCGGGTAGTCAGCGCTGTACCGCACCGCCGCAGCCTCTGTACTTACCGCTGACTTCCCGCTCTCGGCCGCAGCAGCCTCGGGCGTATATTCGCCATATAAGACGCACCAACTTTTCCCCCCACGTTTTGGGGAAGAAAAAGTGCGTCTTATACGGCGAAAAATACGGTAATTGAAAATCTATGGATAGACCTTAAAAGAGCAGTGTGTGACAGACAGCCCAGATATCTCAAAGAACTGGAAGACTTTTGTAAGGAAGAATGGGCAAAGATACCTCAAACAAGAATTGAAAGACTCTTGGCTGGCTACAAAAAGCATTTACAAGCTGTGATACTTGCCAAAGGGGGCAGTACAAGATATTAACTCTGCAGGGTGCCCAAACTTTTGCAGATGCCATTTTTTGTTTTCTGCTATTTTGAAAGTGTAAATGATGGAAATAAAATCTAACTTTTGTTGACATATTATAAGAATGTCTAATCTGTAATTTGATGCCTTTTGGAGATTTTTCCATCTTTCCTTGGCTTCTTTATGCACATTAATACAAATTTTTACCTGGGGTGCCCAAACTTTTGATCCCCAATGTAACCTACAAGTAGCCAAGTAAGAAAGTAGCCATGCTTTTCTAATCCTCATTGATATATGTTAGAGGTGTAGGGTTTGTTAGATTAGGCAGGCATATGCAGGTAAGTATCCTAATAAAAGCTACCTATATTCTCACACATGATCATTGCGGTTTATTCTTGTTCTTTGAATATTTCTTTCATCAGAACAGAACTTGTGGACTATGCCGCAAAATTTGATGGTGCTGATTGGTTACATGTTACTGGGGGGGGGGGTACAAGAAAAGTTGCCAAAATAGCTCTCCCTTCCCTGATATCAATCTATGCTTTGCAGTTATTGGCTGGCGAGGCTCCTTACAGATGTACTGATCATTTTGGCATCTTTTCCTGTACAGAACAAAAAACATGTGGCAGTATTGGTTTATTGGAAAGGATAAAACAACACACACACACACACAACTTTTTCTTACTAATCCTTTTCTTTATATACTTATTTCCATAACATACATGCACCCACTGCATGCATATCACTGACTCACTCACAGTCATATGCACACACTCTAACATTCTGGTCTCTGATACTATCACCCTATACACTTGTCACGGTCATTTACATTATATACCTTTAAATATCCATACAAATTATTTATTACAGTTTGTGTAAAGATCTTGAGAACCAGTCATCCTATTTTCTATATTTTCTCAAAATTTTACACCCAGACGAGAGTCCTCAGTCACTATACAGATAGAGTACACCACAAAAAATCCTTTTGTATTAAACACACACTTACCTTCCTTGCTCCCACACCACTGCCAGGATTATTGGGCACTAGTCACTGCTGTGTGACACTTTTGTGTTCGGGGCTGTGATGTCACAGGCCTGCTCAGCTAATCCATGGCCATAGCAGTGTCATGCTAATTGGCTGAGCAGGCCTGTGATGTCCCCAAACCCAGAAGAGAGACACAGCAAGGACCAGAATTCCATAATACTGTTGGCACAGAAGCAAGATAGGTAAGTGTGTTTTGTTGTCTACCCACTACAGGAGCAAATGCATAAAAACATGCTTCCCAGTTAATGGGGGTTAACTGGGCAGCATGTTTTTATGCATTTGCTCCTTTAAGGACATATAGTTTACAGAGCACCCTGAAAACTTACCTTTGAGGGGCCAGAGTTAGAGAACCATAAACTATACTGTTGTATTAATATATTTGTAGTTGTAATCTCATTGTAATCCTAAATATGACATATTTACTCATTTATTTCAAAGGTACCTTAACAAAGCACCAATGAGAGGTCAGTCTCCATACAGATTATTGTCTACCACCCGACTCCCAAAGGGTGCAGTTTTGCAAGATTCAACAAACTGGGGTTCCAATATGCCCTCAATTCATAGAGGGTCCACACTAGGGGGGATGGATAAAAAAACTTACAGACAAAGTGAGCCCCGGATAAGAGAACCATTCCATTATAAGTGGGACAATGATATAGCTAGCATTTATGCTACTGAATATGAAAGAAAAAGACAAAGGTTGCCAGGTGATCCATGTAGAGAGATAAACCATTCTTCTTCTAGTAATGAGAAACAGAAAGGAAAGCTGATACAGATGGACTCCATCTATGGAAAATGGGAAGCAGATTATATATTGGAAAAAAAGATGAAAGAGCTAAAGTATGATGAGTGGGTACCGCTACATAGTCTGCCCAAAGCTCTACAGAATCAACTACTAGCACAAACAAGCAAGGTGGAACATCAAGAGATGGAAAAAAGTAAATCAGCTACAACCAATTCTCGAGATACAAATCAGGAAAAAAGAAGTTGGTGGTCTAAGCTTGTCAAATCTGCTAAATCCGGAGTATCTAATCCAGCTATTGCTGACCCCTCTCCAGACAAAGCAAATAAAATATATTTGGAGCCAAGCTCCTTAATAAATCACAAACAAGATGTCCTAAAAGAAAATCAGCCACAATTAAGAAAAAGAAAAGTTCCCCCACCTTATGTTCCTCCTCCTTCTTATGACTACCCACATCGTTTCTTCCCTGTTAAAAAAGAAAAAGTTCATCACTCTGGGCGCACTACTCAGAAGCCATCTGCTCAAATTCTACCTCTACATGACAATGAGGACTGTCACGAAAGTAGAGAAAAAGTGCCAAGGTACAGTGTGGAGAGCACCAGAGCTGCCAAGGCAAATGTATCATCAAGTACAAATATACAGGAAAACAGAATGGAAGAAGACAAAAAGAAAACATCTGACCAAGATTTACAGAGCATGATTCAAGGCAGAAAGCTTCCTCGAGCCCATAGCGCCTGGACAGGACCTAACTCTGATGAGTTTCTTGATCATATATACGAGTGTGTAGAAGGCACAAGCTCGCCACTTACTCACAAGACACCTAACTTTTTAAAACCAAAATCTGACCTTGACTTACAGACTGGTAAAATGATATATGGAACAGTTTCATTTCCCCTTCAAAGGGACACATCAATGCCCTACACAAAGTACGCAAGTGACAAAGCAATATGTGATGAAATTGAAGCAGCGAAAAGAAAAAATAAGATCATTGAAAATAGCCAACGCCTAATGCCACCCTTTGATGTTCGCCCGCCTATTCCTCTGCATGGGGTAAAACTGCCACGAGAGTTAGGATTCAGCTATGCGAGTGGAGATTTTCAAAATCCTGATAAAAGAATCCAAAGAGATTATATAAACATTATTAAACACGATAGTGAACAAGGACATGAATGGAGAAGACCATTAAGGGTTATATCGAGCAAAGAATCAAAGACAAGAGGTCATTCAAAGTCTTCTACAAATAGGGTTGAGTATGGACGATACAGTCATACGCTTCCCTTGAAAAAACAATATATGAAACCACATATGCAAGAAGAACTAAAACATGGTGATTCTAGAAAACAAAGGGTTTCCTATCATGATACAGAATTTCCTAGATGGAGAGAGACTGGAAACATCAACACTTTACCTGGCAGAAGCCGTGATCATAACCGTTGGAGATATCCTGATGGACTGAAAATTAGTAAGAAATCCAGTTCATATGAACGTCATCGTGATGGAGGTAGAAGTCAAGCTGAGGAAATTCAGCCTGTGTTATCCGATGAGAATGAGGGACTTTTTGTCATTGATGCAACTTGTGTAGTTGTTAAGGCAGAGTACATCTTTCCACCAGTAATGGAGCAAGTGAAATTTGTACCTGATGAGAAACCTAAAGGGGAAACCTTAGCTGTTCGAGACTTCTCTGAGAGTCTTATTAGAAAAGAGAAAGCACCTCACTCATCTTCACATTCAAAGCCAAGGTCAAGATTAGCTCAACAGCCAATCCCTCAAAAGAGCCATCCTAAAGCCCAGCACTGCAGTCAAATGTCCCCACAGAGGGAGTCCTCAACCCTCAAAGAAAGAGCAGTCCGCATTTTAGGGCTTTCCATTGGAGAATTAGAGTATCTCAATGACGCTCGAGATCAGCACCAACCCAATGGGTCTTTGACAACCATTATTAAAACTGATCAGGGGCACAAAATGAATAAGCAAGAACCCGAGGTATTGACTCACAATGGTTATAATAAAAAAGAATCTAAGATCCGGAATTATAAAGAAATGCCTTGTATTTTAGAGGATGTAGATTCTATTCCAGCTGTGCTAGAGGCTGATAATGATAGCGGGCTCCCACCTAAAAGTCCAATGTGTGATAATGGTACTAAGGAGATTAAAGGACTGGGATCAGAACAAAATTTACTTATTCTTGACGTACAGAACACGAATAGCTCAGAACCATCTAACATAAGTGTTCAAAATGTCCAGATTCTAGCAACACCAAATCCCCTTGAATGTCCTGAATCAGAAAACTGCATTGGAATAAATGCTTATCCAAATGTAGTTTCTGATGGCATGGAACTTGTTCCAACCATGAATGAACATCCACAGGAGGACGTGGAAACAATTGTAACTGGACAGAACTGTGAACCATCACCTGACCCATTGGATACACAGCTCCCAGAAAAGTTAAGACAATGTAAAGGCCAGTTATTTGAGTTAGTGGAGGAAGAGTGTCATGATAAGCATAACAAAATATCCACAGTTACTGAAAAGAACACTAGTGAAGAAAATCCTACAATATTAATGAACGAGGATCATTGCAAACCTACAAAACACATACCAGATATTACAAAGCCTCAGGTATGTGTGGTGCCAGATGTAGGAGGTAGGCAAAGAAATAGTGATATCTGTTTGGATCAAACAGATGGAACATCATCATCTAGGAGCATGATGAAAGCATATTCTAGAAGACCAAATTACTATGCCAAAGATCTCAGGGAGGCTGTCTCCCGTATTAGGCGCCACACAGCCCCGGATTCTGACACGGATGAAGATCTAGAGAGGCCTTCTTCTGACTCGGTGGAGCAGGTTTCTGAAGAATGTGTCACTTCATGCAGTTCAGACACCTCAGATTCTGAAGTGACAGTAATACTGTGTGAAGACACATCACCCATTACAGAAGATACAGCTAGTGAAGGAATGAGTGGACACAGTGAAGATGTCTTCTCAGAGGACAGTATGGTAGCAGAAACATCACCAACAACATTGCAGAAAGGTGAATTTGGTGATCAGTCTAAAATATTCCCAGTGCTTGAATTAGAAGCTTCATATGATCTGAACACCTGTATAGAGGAAATACTTCAGGACTTACATAAGACCGAACAGGAATTCTTCTCAAGCTGTGAAGATCAGAGTAAAGGCCCAGCAGATTCTGGTGTGATGGACCTGCTAACAGGTAATTCACACTCCTGACATTTTATATTAAAGGGATACTCCAGCCCTTGACATCTTATCCCCTATCGAAAGGATAGGATAAGGACCCATGCGATCTCCCTGCTGCACCCCGCGTTTGTGTAGACCGTCGGGTGCAGCGAAGGAGGCTCGTGACATCACAGCCACGCCCCGCTCGTGATGTCACGGCCACGCCCTCTCAATGCAAGTCTATTGGAGGGGCGTGACAGCTGTCACACCCCCTCCAATAGACTTGCATTGAGAGGGCGTGGCCGTGACGTCACGAGCGGGGGGGGTGGACGTGATGTCATGAACCTCCAGCCCACATAGCCAGTCATGTGGCACAGAGCGAAGTTTGCTCCGTGTACCGGTATTCTGGGGTGCCGAAGCCAAGATAGCGGGGGGTCCCCAGTGGCGGGACCCCTGCGATCAGACATCTTATGCCCTATCCTTTGGGGATATGGGATAACATGTTTAAGGGCGGAGTACCCCTTTAACCATAAGTATCTACATAACAGTTCTGAAGCTTCTTTCTTCATAAATCTATGAAGCTCTGTTGTTATTTCCGTTCATGCATTCTTATTATGGCCGAATGTCCCAACTTGACCACTGGTTTAATGATCCTGTTTTGTAGCTCCTATGTAGGCCTGTGTGTTTCTTATGGTTATATAAGGTCTGTATATGCAGTTGGCTTTATACATTAGACATAGCTTTCCACATATAAATCTATGGTCATCCGGCTTGGCATATAAATTGTGAGTTATTATAGTGCTTTGTTCTCATGTTCTCTCTTTTTTTTCCTTTAGGAAATAAACTCCTAAACACAGTTCTGGATATGGAGTCTTCTACAGCAGAATGAAAGGTATAAGGGAAATCTTCAGCGCAAACATAAAGCTGACGTTGAGTTTTTCCCTCAGGTCTTCGTACCAGCTCTGGCTTTCAGAGGAAAGTTGTATATTGGCAAAGGCTTGGCAGAAGAGTGGACAGAATCTAGAAATGTTGGTCGGCCTCTAGTCATTTTACCCTTAGAAAGAATGCTGCCTGTACAGCTGGTTTTCATAGATTCAGTGTCATGTATACGAGATGACATTACTTGCAGTGATATCCATGTACATGTATTATCTTATATTGAGCTATCCAAGAATTATCCCTTCATGAATCTGGATCGGTTCTTGTAGCCCACTCGATGTTTATAAAGAAGAGAGAGAACACTTTAAAGGGGTTGTTTCACAAAGAAAAGTTGGTAAAATCACATGTGTACCACATACATACATACATACATACATACATATGTGTACAGGAGGACAAATATTTTTAAGTAAAATAACTTACATCCCTGTAGTGTTCTTCTCTCCAATGGATTTCATAACTTCCTGGTTTACTGTCTGACCTCTGACCCTGCTGTTTCCATGTGCAGCAGAGACTAACTAAGCCAGTGCTTCTTGGACAGACCTGGTGACTGCAGATAAACTGAGCATGTGTGACCACCTTAGTGGGTTATAACCAAGGACAGCAGGTTATCAAAACAGGCACATGGAGTAGGAAGTATACTATGGTCCCTCTCCCTCAAGTTACAATATGAAATCGTTCTGAAAGAATATTCTGAGACCAGAACTCTGGTAATTGGTTGTCATCCCAAAATAGGAAGAAAATGGTGATTAAAGAAAAATAGGCAGATAACTAACACTCTAAAGCAAGTCCATACATACATATGTTAACTTTATATGTTTATGTGTGGAGGACATGAGCTTCTTTAAGGTCCTGTATAGAACACACATTGAAACTGCCCTCACCTAGTGTCCAAAGGTGCAGCTAACCCTGGCACAGGTAAAGAGTAGTCCAGAACATGTAATTCTGCACTGTACTACAGGGAGGCGCTACTAGACACCCCATCACTGCGTGCACTTCAGTAATACAGGGGGTTTACCAGTGAAATGCCAAACTTGATTGTTCAGAACTTGCAGCCACTTACACATATCATGGATGTGGACTGTCCATAGCATTGTATGTTAAGTATCGTTTTAAGTTACACTGGTCCAGGAAAGACCATTGTATGTTATTAATATTGTAACCTGAGGCCAATTGTATCTTAAGGAATCACTGTTTCTTTTTTGTCCTCAGGCAGCACACATATACCATATGTGCTGCCTTTGGACTTGAGGAAAGCAAAATTACAGGTAATACAAACTATGTCAATATCTCTCAAACAGTACAAATGCTTGTTCATATAAAACATGTTTCATTTCACATAATGCATCAATTTAGACCTAGCTTAGTGTAATGAAACAACCCCTTTAAGTATTATAGATTTCATGTGTATTGTTCTTGTTGTAGCCGAATTACAAGTGCATGTAAATACAACAAGGCAGATTTACTAAAACTATCTAATCATTACTGTAAACATATACAAGGCTGATGATATTTGATAAATCTGGTGTATCTTTATACATTGTTGTCTAAATTTAAACCACTTGTTGACTTAGTTTACCCCAATATTATTGTGCAAAGATTGTGGTGCACAGTGTTGCATATTAAAAGAGTACTCCCACTGGCCAGCGTTCAGAACAAAAATGTTCCGAACGCTGGCCAGTGGAGTACCCCTTTAAGCCACACTCCTTGTCAAACAAGGTGCAAAAAGTGTCTAAAAACACATAAGGCCTCATTCACACAGTGGAATTTCCAAGCAGAATCCATCTGAAAAATTCAGCATGGAAATCCCATTGTTTTCAGAAATTCAGATTCCAGCCTCCACAGAAACAATTGACAATTTTTTTCTGCCGAATCTGTCTCTATGGAGACGGCACATCTTCAAGCGGTCCTAGCACCGCCATGTTGGGCCTGCACCCATTATCCATGAAATGTCTACCCTGGAAACTTTCCAGGTGGAAATTCCGCTGTGTGAACATAGCCTAATTGTCAGACACAGAGCTCCTTTAGCTCACCCATTCCACCCAGAACACAGACAAATGCAGGACAACACTACATCAGGTTTGTTCAGAAAAAAAACAGTTTTCATCTTTACACTGGCTGCGCTGGACTTGCTAAAAAACAAAAAAAAACCACATTGTTCCAAATGCAAATTAAATCAGAATTGGTGCAGAGTAAGTCAGAATTCCGCTGCATATAAAATAGCAAATCTGGCCCTTTGTATCCACCTTGATTGTATAATGCTATTTCCAAAGTAAGCCCCCCCCCCCTTAATATCTTCAAACAATTACTGTTATTTTCTTTTACTTTTTTCCTCTGAATGTGCACTGTCAGACCTTTTGTAATATGGTCCTATAAAAATGTTTTCGATATTCAATACAGAAAACTGCCCCTTAAAATCCCACCACTAGCGGTTCCTATACCTACTAGGACAATAATGAGTACCGCAGCTGCATGACCCTTGTTCATAAGCAGGAGCGCATCATGACAAGGGACCAGGAACTACGGGTGGGGGAATAACGCTGGCTGTGCTCGCTCCCGGTCTGCCCCCCCCCACCCCCCGGTAAGATATCTCTTCCTTCGGATGTTTAGCCCACCAGTCAGGGCTACTGTAAGGATGTTTTTTGGTGGTTATAAGCTTTTTTGAGCTGCTTATATCAGGGATAGAGAGGGAATTCACTAGGTAGTGAGGACACGGACCCCTACCCGCCGAGTAGTGAGGACCTCCACCCGAAAGAATTTTTAAAGCCAGTGAGATACTGAAAAGAGGTATTTTTAAGACAAATATAGGTGTTAAAGACAAAATATGTGAATATGATCTGGATTAGGTACTGATTAACATATAAAAAAAAATTGTGCGATCTAACATGTACCAGATTAGCATTATTAGATTATGCAAAACACTGACTGAACAAAGATCACAGAAAGGCCTGCAGTTTAGCCTGAAGTTTCATGAGAATAGAAAAACCTTAAAAATAAACTGGATTTATATATATAATTTTATCATAAAATATTATACTTTTTTTTATTTATTAATTACCAATAAAACAATACAAATACGTCAGCGACAAAAATGAGCATATACAGAAAAATACCATCCTCGAGTAACTGACAATGTCAAAGAGAAAAACTGGTGTATTTTTTCAATAAACAAACATAATTGGAGTAACCCCCCCCCCCCCTTACCTCTACCCCTGGCATCTACAAAAACAAACAGAAATCAAAAGGACTACCCTTTCAGATAAAGAAATAGAGGGACTGCCCATAGGCAACGTCTTCATGTACCGGTCGGAGCATTGGAAGCAAATATGAAGTGCCGATTGCGTAGACATAGGGAGACGATTATTATTACCGTCCATGGGGTAAACAATCTCTTGGTTAGTCTTTCCTTATCTGTGAGGGTATCAATCCAGTCCATTTGAAACAGAAAGTCCAATTTACTTGTGATCAAAGAAAGTAAAGGGACAGAATCCTGCATCCCCAAATTGCAGAACTCTCTTTTGTGTGGCTGCCATCGATACAAGGAAAAACTATTTACTAGGAAGAGGCGGTCAGAACCTGAATCCCCAAATATATGAAATAAGGACCACTCCAGGGCCTGGGGTAAATTCACTCCATATGTAGATAAGAGGTGTGATGCAAGCATAGCCCACATGTCACGAATATGGGGGCAATCCCAAAACCAATGAAGAATAGCTGCTTCTGGCAGAGAGCATTTAGGACAAGAGGGGTTACCAGGAGAAGACATTTTGGCCATCAATTAAGGAGATGAAGATTATAGCTATGATTTATAACTATCATTCGACAGTAGGGTATTTAGTTTAACCGTGACCGTCAGCAGGTCTTGAATTGAATAGGCGGGTGGTTGAGATGCCAACCTTCTTGGACCATTTTACTGAAGGTTTAAATAATTTATGGAAGAAACTTGAGGAGATTGGAATGTGTTTAGCCATGATTGAAACAACATTCAAGGAGTGATCCCTAACTTCAAGGGGAACGAGTCTCAGTACTGAATCTGCATAGTGTTTAAAGGAGTATTGCAGTGAAATATAACTTATCCCCTATCCAAAGGATAGGGGATAAGTTATAGATCACGGGGGGTCCGACCACTGGGCCCCCTCGCGATCTCCTGAATGGGCCCCGGCAGTTTGCCACAAGCAGCCGTTCCGACCCCCCGCAGAAAGCTGCGGCCGACACCCCCCTCCATGTATCTCTATGGGATACATAAAGGGGGCATGTTGGCCGCTGCTCTATGTGGGGACGGCACGCCCCCTTCCAGCTGACTGGTGGAGCCCTGTTCAGGAGAGCATGGGGGGTCCTAGCGGTCGGCCCCCCCCACGATCTATAATTGATCCCGTATCCTCTGGATAGGGGATAAGTTATATTTCACTACAGAACTCCCTTAAATTGAATATAATAACATTTCGGACCATCGGACAACAGAGGAAATTTACGAGAGGCCTCAGCAAAAGAGAAGAGAAATCAGACAAGAGGTTGTATACATAAACACAATTACTGAGTCCTAAGGACCTATAGAAAGGGGGTAGAAACGAACGATTACGCAGAATAGGTAGTAATACCCAAGTTTTAGGATCAAGTTTACAACGTACACAAGAAAGTCTCCAGATCTAAATGGAACACCGAGGATTATCTTTGAGAATGAGAGGGACCTCAGAGAGTTGCAAGTGTAGTGTAGAGTAGGCAATGGTAAGGGAGAAGCTAGAGAAGAATTAATAGTGCTCTTGTTCCTCCCCCCTAGATAGTCCATAGCTTAGCATAAATTCTAAATAATATATATATATTTTTTAAAGTATAGCAGAACACTAAGTGATCTTAAGATGAACTATAAAGTGTAACTATAATTTCATAAAACTGTCTCAGCGACAGGTCAAAAGTTTGGAGAAACAATAGTAACAGATTTTGGATTTTCTTTTTTTTTATTATTATTTTTTTTTAATGTACATGCTTAGGCAATGAGCCAGGTTGTAGTTCCAAGTATCTACCTTTAGATGGTGCTAAAGTATAACAATAACATCAGGGGAAACAAAACATGCAACAAGTAAAGTGCAATAACTTAAAGGGGTACTCCACTGGAAAACATTTATTTTTTTTATCAACTGGTGCCAGAAAGTTAAACAGATTTATAAATTATAAATCTTGCCACCTCCCTGCTATGCACTTGTTCTCGTACTATGAATAAAGAAAATTTCGCAACATAACCAGTGTCCGAGGTGAGTGCTCCGAAAATACTTTTCTTGCCTTATAAGAATATCGTTTGCATACCTTATCTGGAGTCGAGTAGCACCACACTGAGACACGCACCGAGATATAAGCTGCTTGCTCCCGACAGGTGGGCACTCCATAATTGGACATTGTTCTGACTAGTGCCAGGTCATATCTCCTATGTGATATAGATTTATAAATTACTTCTATTTAAAAAAATTCTCTTTTTGAATTTCCTTTCTGTCTGACCACAGTGCTCTCTGTTGACACCTCTGACCATTTTAGAAACTGTCCGGAGCAGGAGAGGTTTGCTATAGGGATTTGCTCCTACTCTGGACAGTTCGTAAAATGAACAGAGGTGTCAGCAGAGAGCACTGTGGTCAGACAGAAAGGAAATTCAAAAAGAGAGGAATGTCCTGTGGATCATAACAGCAGCTGATAAGTTCTGGAAGGATTAAGTTTTTTTTTTTTAATAGAAGTAATTTACAAATCTATTTAACTTTCTGGCACCAGTTGATTTAAAAAAAAAAAAAAAAAAAAATGATTTCCACCGGAGTACCCCTTTAAGTACAACTCTAGTGTCTTCAAGTATTCAAACATTTGAAGGGAAATGAAATGAACTATGATGTCAATAATAAAAGGGCAGATAGACGGAAACATATTGCCAACCAGTTCACAAATGAGAATGGTTCTAAGTATAATCGGAACAATATTGTGTAGATCCCTGTGTAGCAAAGAGACTGAGCCATTGGTGCACTCAACAAGACTTGCGAGGTGTTCGGTGCTATCTGTCCCCACAAGGTTAGCAGCAGATCCCTTGTTGTTTATTGCAGCCTCTATATATCACATTTGTTTTTCCACCACATCCAGCCCCATGGATTCAGGTCTGGGGAATTTGGAGGCCAAGTTAATACCTTGAACTATTCGTCTTGTTCCTCAAACCATTCTTAAACAATGGCCTTTGTTGATTTGTCTTCTTCCCATAGTGCATCCTGGTCCCAACTCCTCCCCATGTTAGCAACAGATAGGCACCTAGCCATTCATATAATGTAAAAAAGTGTGATTCATCAAACCAGGTCACCTACTTCCATTTGTCTATGCTGACAAGCCCATTGTGGGTGCTCTTGGCAGTAGACGGGTCAGCGCGGGCACTGACTTATCTGTGGCTATACACTCTATTACACAGCAAGCTGCAATTTCTATCATAACCAGCATTAATCAGCTTGTGTAGAACGTCTTCTGTCAGCACAGAGGGCTTCTCACGTGGGTCAAAGAGCCTTGGGTGCCCATAACCCTGTCATTGGTCTACTGATTGTCTTTCCATGGGCCACTTTCTGGAGGTCCTATTTACTGCATACCAGGAACACCCCACAAGACCTGCAATATGAGGGATGCTATGATCCAGTTCTATAGCCAAAACAAATTAGCCCTGAGAAAGTCCCTGAGAGGTGGCATGTTCCATGGAGTGGCTGTAAAGCATCTTCTGGTACACATCACCTACCCAGACTGTCTCTTTCTGTACTGTTGTATCCAAAAAAGAAAAAGAAACACGCAAAACAGCGCACACCCATAGATATCAAAAAGTACTCTTTATTAATACATGAATCAAAAAAAACAGACAAGGTTCTTAAAAACATTTAAAACAGGCCTAAAGCAGCCAAAGCACAAAACAGGGTGAGCCCCCTCAACAAAGGAACCCCACCCAGGGCACCTGCCTATTACAGTACATCAATATCGTCACTATGTCATACAAATAAACTACCGCATAACACTACACTCATCACAACAGCCCATATACAACCTGTATTCTCATGTAGCAAGAAATGATGAAGTGACACAGGACGGTTAGTGGAGGTGTTACCAGGCAAGTGCCCCCCTATTTTTTTATATCAACTTTAAGAAATGACTGTTCACTTGCTGCCTTGACAGGGGGATAAAGAAATGATCAAAGTTTCTCCCTTCACTTCTCACTAAATTTAAGGTTATGATTGATCGGTGTATTACAAAATGGCATTCTCTTGATGATCAACACAAAACTACATATACAATTACAGTGACCCCTCGACCTACGATGGCCCCGACATACGATCATTTCAACATATGATGGCCTCTCAGAGACCATCACATGTTGAAGGCAGCATCAACATACGATGCTTTTGTATGTCGGGGCCATCACATAAACGGCTATCCTGCAGCGCAGACTGCTTCAGCTGCCATCGGATAGCCATTTACGGTGCCCCGTGTGGTCCGCTGACGATCACTTACCTGTCCTCGGGCTCCGGCGCATCCTCTTCGGGATCCTCTGCATCGTCGGCGCTCTCCATCGTCGTCATCACGTCGCTGCGCACGCCGTCCTGTCATCCAATAGGAGCGGCGTGCGTAGCGACGTGATGGCGGCGACGGAGAGCGCGGATGCCGGGGAAGCAGAGGCCTTGCCGGAGCGTCGGGGACACCCCAGGGACGCGGCGACAGCGATGGATGGCAACATCCCGTGCAGCGGTGACGAGCGGTGACGGTCTGGAGCGGCAGGGACAGGTGAGTACAACTTCCTCTAACAGTGGTCTACAACCTGTTGGCTGTCCGGGCATGCTGGGTGTTGTAGTTTTACAACATCTGGAGGTCCGCAGGTTGTAGACCACTGTCCTATACTTTATATTGCACGGATCCCTCAACATGCGATGGTTTCAACAAACGATGGTCCATTTGGAACGGATTACCATTGTATGTTGAGGGACCACTGTATATATCAAATACAAAAAAGCTACACACGGGAGAGCACTGTGAAAACTGAATCCATAGTTTCCCTGTATTCTGTTGGTAGTTAAAGGGGTTTTCCAGGCAAAATTGATCGATGGCCCATGCTTAGACACCCCCACCGATCAGCTGTTTAGGTGAACCATGGTGCCTGGGCAAAAGCACAGTGTACGGAGCCTGAAGCATCGGCTCTCTAGCTGAAGCTTAGTACTTACCGTATTTTTCGTCCTATAGGACGCACCGGCGTATAAGACGCACCCAATTTATAGGTGCAAAATCTAAAAAAATAAAGATTTTGAACCCAATAGTGGTCTTCAACCTGCGGACCTCCAGATGTTGCAAAACTACAACTCCCAGCATGCCTGTCCGGGCATGCTGGGAGTTGTAGTTTTGCAACATCTGGAGGTCCACAGATTGAAGACCACTGCATAGGAGGTATTAATACTCACGTGTCCTCGCCGCTCCGGACCCGTCACCACTGCCCTGGATGTCGCTCCATTGCTGTCGCCGTGTCCCCTTCGCTCCTGAACATCTCTGCTGCCGGCCGGGTATCCTTGCTCTCCGTCGCCGCCATCATGTCGTTATGCACGCTGACGTACGTACGTGACGACGTGATGATGAGGAAGGAGAGCACCGGCATACAGGGGATCCCTGAACGGAGAAGACACCGAGGAGGCAGGTAAGGTCCCACCCGGTGTCCTGTAAGCACTAACCTGGCTATTCAGTTGGGCTGTTCGGGACCGCCGCGGTGAAATCGCGGCGGTCCCGAACAGCCCGACTGAACAGCCGGGTTAGTGTCACTTTCCCTTCAGATGCGGTGGTCAGCTTTGATCGTCGCGTCTGAAGGGTTAAATACAGGGCATCACCGCGATCGGTGATGTCCTGTATTAGCCGCGGGTCCCGGCCGTTGATGGCCGCAGGGACCGCCGCGATAGGGGTGTATTCGCCGTATCAGACGCACCGACTTTCCCCCCCCAGTTTTGGGGAAGAAAAAGTGCGTCTTATATGGCGAAAAATACGGTAATCACTTTAATGGGAAATGAGCTGCAGTAACCTGGTCACTACACAATGTGCAAAGCCGAGGCCTTCAGCCTGAACAAATCAATAGGAGGGCTAGATGCCAGCACCCTGCTGATCAATTATGCCTGGAAAACCCCTTTTTATAAATAGTCGGGTACCTGTGCCAGCTGTGTTAACTACATGATAACCTATAGAAAGATGTAAATCAGACAGAAGCGGCGACCATTGTACGTGAGTACTTTACGGTCCCTTTAATGTTAGTGCTATGACTGATCAGCTATACAAGGGGGGATGTGAGCAGCATGCAGTCAGGCATCAACATGTTACCATATTTGTTATTTTATACTTATTTATTGTTTTACTTTATTCCCCTCCCTCTAGTGGCTCAACCCCACATGTGTTTAGTAAAAAATCCCAATACCTAATGTTAAAGGGGTACTCCGCTGGAAAACATTTTTTCTTAAATCAACTAGTGCCAGAAGGTTAAACAGATTTGTAAATGACTTCTATTTAATCTTAATCCTTCCAGTACTTATCAGCTGCTATGTGCGCCACAGGAAGTTCTTTTCTTTTTTAATTTCCTTTCTGTCTGACCACAGTGCTCTCTGCTGACACCTCTGTCCATGTCAGGAACTGTCCAGAGTAGAAGCAAATCCCCATGGCAAACCTCTCTTTCCTTGGACAGTTCCTGAAATGGACAGAGGTGTCAGCAGAGAGCACTGTGGTCAGACAGAAAGGAAATTCAAAAATAAAAGAACTTTCTTTGTAGTATACAGCAGCTGATAAGTACTGAAAGGATTAAGATTTTTTAATAGAAGTCATTTACATATCTGTTTCATTTTCTGGCACCTGTTGACTTAAAAGAAAACGTTTTCCAGTGAAGTACTCCCTTAAAATTTTGCATGAAATTCTCCATCTTAACCTTTGTATGCCAAATGTTTTCTTGTTAAGTTAATAATAAACAATAGTGATAATAAAAATGAACAGACAAAAGTAGTAACTTTCAGTCTTATAGTGTTAGGATACTATGTATTAAAGACAATAAAAGATTCAGATACTTATTTCTGATTTTTTTGTTATTTTTATGCTCTGATATCAGAAACAATAAACATGTATAAAGATAAAAATGGCAAAAAAATAAAATAAAAAATCTGTAAAAAAAATCCCAAAAAGTGTCTGGTCCAGAAAGGGGGTAATGCGCCTGGTCTGGAAATGATTAATGGCTTCATAATGCTTTTCCACATCAAAACATATTCAGCCATATCAAGGTTTAGGAGCTGACAGACAAGACTTTTTGTGATCAGGACTTTTAGGCTCTGCAGACAAAAACATTTTTTTTTTACTTTCTTTTCGGTTTTTTTGCTAATACATATGGGCTGAACATACAACATGAATGAGTGTTCATACGACAAGCAGCTACACCATAAGATTTTCCCTCTCCCTAGGGGCCGCACATCAGTAAAACAGTACCTGTCATCAACAAAAACTTTTAATATGTTGTTCATAATCATTAATGAAGACATATTGTAATATATCTTCATTAAAAAATATTAATATTTATACCAGTTTTTTCATTTTATACTTTTGGCCACTAGGGGTCTCTCTTCTATGCCTGGTCTGCAGGCAGCTTCTTATGCTTTTCATAGTAAGTGTACAGCTTTTAGGACTAATGCTGAAAGGGCTCTGGTCCTTCCACAGGAAGTTCAGTACTCTCAGCTCAGGACTCGCTCCCAGCCTGGAGCAGCACTGTGAGCTACAAGCCTACACATGCCTCAATAAACACAGGGATAGGCATAGTTAGAGTAAGGGACAGATGGGGAGGGGGATCAGGGAAAGTTTAGATGATGACAGGTACTCTTTAAGCATTACTGTTCTTCAGTGACAAAGGCTGAACTTTTGGAACAGCGGGCGACATTTGTTATATCTGCTGTGCTACACTTTTGGCATCACATGGGCAAAAAAGTATGGCAATATTATTATTAACATTATTATTTTTGTACCAGAAAAAATAGTAAAATATGCCACACTAAACACTTTCCATTTTCTCACAAGGGTTGTCTATTAAGCCTACTCAACATTTGGGTGTTTTCATGATAAGTTTTTTTTTTATGAAAAATTTGCAAAGTTATGCTCAAAGGGTAAAAAGTTGCAAAAATGTGCAACTTATTTAGACCCATTCAAGAAAACAACTTGAATGTAGTGTGACATGGTTCGCTTTTATCAGTGGTTGGCAATTTATCAACTCCTAAATTTTTATGCAAACACTTAATTTTTTGCGCAATCTCATGTTAGCCCGGACAGCACTTAGAAAATTGTCTAGCTACTTTGCAATTAATGAAAAACGTGCACATCTTCAAAAGTGTTTGTGGACCCAGGCAAACTTGATTTACACAGACAGTAAGAAATCCCCCCCCCCCCCCTCCCCTTAGTGTATAAAAGTGGTGCGTTATAAACCAAGATGGAACTAGTATAAAGCAGTCCAACACCTTATTTGCGATGTTGTCTAAAAGCCAATTTTAATACAGACAATGTTCCAGAATAGTAAATGAGTGCAAAAACTTAGCCTGTCCACAAGACAGTGCCAAATTAGACCACTTTAGTAGATTTCCCATTCTTTTATGTCTGGTTGTGATGCTGTACTGAGCATGCTTAGTAGCCATAACAGATCATAACGGAGGGTGAGAATAACAGGCGCTAAACGATGTTCTTTGTAATCATCCGTCACCCCTTAGACTTCAATGTAAAAATGTTAACGTCCGTTATTCCACCGTTATTTTTGACGGGACAAAAATTAGTGCATGCACCATTATTTGGACCATCAAAAATCACGGACTTTAGTCATAATGGGACATAACTGATGCTAAAGGATTGTCAAAAATCTTTTTTATGGACTTTGTGACGGGAGTTTTAACAGGAGCATAATGGTAGTGTGAAAAGGGGCCTAAATGACACCCATAGCCCATGGTTTTCATCCAATGCATTGACCATGGACCAAACCAACATGTTTCATCCTGCAACAACCGACTCCTCTGCGTCTGTGTAGATGATAGAATACCAATGAGACATACAGTAAATGGACGGTACAAGGGATGAGTGAGTCCTGTAATTTGAAGCCGGTGTATTACTATATCGGTATGCACGTTGTTTTCTTTATTCCTCATCGTGCAGACTAAGTCAGTCATAAGGAAGCCCTGCAATGAGTCACTCACAAGCTAATGTGCCGTTCTTCTGAAGTGTTACTCAAACATTTTACTGGATTCCCGAACAATACCGGCTTCTCCATGACCATAATGATGGAGTGCTGTCCGTGACATAACCGGGGAACGGGAGCCGAAGGGAAACTCGCAATTATGGCTGGCTGAAAAAAAACGGCATTGTGATTCACTCGCACCCCCTGGCCAATTTCTGTCTGCTGGCTATTGTAATGTGGCTGTGAGTGAACAAAAAGTGGGAAATATGACTTTCCGCAGACCCAATGTAGTGAATGGTAGGGAAACTCGCAGTGGATTTCATAAAGCTGTTATCAAAGTGTGACCGTAACCTAAGACAGTGTTTACCAACCAGGGTGCCTCCAGCTGTTGCAAAACTACAACTTCCAGCATGCCCGGACAGCCTTGGGCACAGTGAACATTTGCCATTTCTTTACCCTTTGGCATTCTCCTGTTCAGTGCCCACTTTCTGCCAAAAATTTAATATTATAGAAAAAATTACCGTATATACTCGAGTATAAGCCGACCCGAGTATAAGCCGAGACCCCTAATTTCAACCCAAAATCCCAGGAAAAGTTATTGACTCGAGTATAAGCCTAGGGTGGGAAATACCTCATCCCCCCCTGTCATCATCCAGACCCGTCATTAACATCCTCATCATCCCCTTGTCATCATCCCACACATCCCCCCTTCATCATCCCCTTATCATCCCACACATCCCCCCTTCATCATCCCCTTGTCATCATCCCACACATCCCCTTATCCCACACATCCCCCCTTCATCATCCCCTTGTCATCATCCCACACATCCCCTTATCATCCCACACATCCCCCCTTCATCATCCCCTTGTCATCATCCCACACATCCCCTTATCCCACACATCCCCCCTTCATCATCCCCTTGTCATCATCCCACACATCCCCTTATCATCCCACACATCCCCCCTTCATCATCCCCTTGTAATCATCCCACACCCCCCCCCCTTCATCATCCCCACCCCCCTTCATCATCCTCTTCTCATCATTCGCCCTCAGTGGTCTTCAACCTGCGGACCTCCAGAGGTTTCAAAACTACAACTCCCAGCAAGCCCGGGCAGCCATCGGCTGTCCGGGCTTGCTGGGAGTTGTAGTTTTGAAACCTCCGGAGGTCCGCAGGTTGAAGACCACTGCGGCCTTCAACATGCGGACCTCCAGAGGTTTCAAAACTACAACTCCCAGCAAGCCCGGGCAGCCATCGGCTGTCCGGGCTTGCTGGGAGTTGTAGTTTTGAAACCTCCGGAGGTCCGCAGGTTGAAGACCACTGCGGCCTTCAACATCATCCAGCCCCCTCTCACCCCCTTTAGTTCTGAGTACTCACCTCCGCTCGGCGCTGGTCCGGTCCTGCAGGGCTGTCCGGTGAGGAGGTGGTCCGGTGAGGAGGTGGTCCGGGCTGCTATCTTCACCGGGGGTGCCTCTTCTCCGCGCTTCCGGCCCGGAATAGAGCCGTTGCCTAGACAACGACGCATCTGCGTCATTGTCAAGGCAACGTGACTATTCTGAGGCCGGGCCGGAAGCGCTTAGAAGAGGCCTCCCGGTGAAGATAGCAGCCCGGACCACCTCCTCACCGGACCACCTCCTTACCGGACAGCCCTGCAGGACCGGACCAGCGCCGAGCGGAGGTGAGTACTCAGAACTAAAGGGGGTGAGAGGGGGCTGGATGATGTTGAAGGCCGCAGTGGTCTTCAACCTGCGGACCTCCGGAGGTTTCAAAACTACAACTCCCAGCAAGCCCGGACAGCCGATGGCTGCCCTGGCTTGCTGGGAGTTGTAGTTTTGAAACCTCTGGAAGTCCGCAGGTTGAAGACCACTGCGGGTGGGGGGAGTTCACTCGAGTATAAGCCGAGGGGGTGTTTTCAGCACGAAAAATCGTGCTGAAAAACTCGGCTTATACTCGAGTATATACGGTAATGGTAAATTAGCACCAAACGACAATGAATAGAAAGACATTAGAGAGGCAATGAGTGACAATAGAGCTTTAAAGGGGTACTATGATGAAATTATTATTTTTTTAAATCAACTGGTGCCAGAAAGTTAAACAGACTTATTTACTACTATTTAAAAACCTTAATCTATTTCTATTTCCAGTATGTATCAGCAGCTGTATGCTCCAGAGGAAGTTCTTTTCTTTTAAAACTTATTTTCTGTCTGACCACAGTGCTCTCTGCTGACACCTCTGTCTGTCTCAGGAACTGTCCAGAGCAGCATATGTTTGCTATGGGGATTTGCTCCTACTCTGGACAGTTCCTGACATGGACAGAGTTGTCAGCAGAAAGAACTGTGGTCAGACAGATCGGAAATTCAAAAAGAAAAGAACTTCATGTGGAGCATACAGCAGCTGATAAGTACTGGAAGGGTTTTAAATAGAAGTAATTTATATATCTGTTTAACTTTCTGGCACCAGTTGATAAAAAAATAAATATATTGTTTTTCAGGGAAGTATCCCTTTAAGGGGGCACTGAACAGAAGAGCACCAAACAAGTAATAAATGATAAATAGGAATTCAGTAAGGGGTGATCTGCAAGGACACACTTGGCGGCCTAGTAGTATTGAGTGTCCGGAGGATAGGGGATAAGTGTCTAATAGCGGGGTGTACAGCGCTCCTGTATCTCCGACTCTTCCATAGAGATGCTTGGAAGGGGTGTGTTGATCCGTGCACGAGAACAGCAAGGGCGTGAAGAGGAGATCGTGAGGGGGTCCCAGCAGTCAGACCAGATATGATCAGACACTTATCCCCTATACTTTGGGTAGGGAATAAACTTAAAGGAGTAGTCCAGTGGTGAACCCAGTGGTGAACAACTTATCCCCTATCCTAAGGATAGGGGATAAGTTTGAGATCGCGGGGGGTCCGACCGCTGGGGCCCCCTGCGATCTCCTGTACAGGGCCCCGACAGCCCGCGGGAAGGGGGCGTGTCGACCTCCGCACGAAGCGGCGTCCGACACACCCCCTCAATACAACTCTATGGCAGAGCCGAAGTGCTGCCTTTGGCAATCTCCGGCTCTGCCATAGCGATGTATTGAGGGGGCGTGTCGGCCGCCGCTTCGTGCGGAGGTCGACACCCGCTATCTGGCCGGAGAGCCTGGCCCCCGTACAGAGAGATCGCAGGGGGCCCCAGCGGTTGGACCCCCCGCGATCTCAGACTTATCCCCTATCCTTAGGATAGGGGATAAGTTTTTCACCCCTGGGCTACCCCTTTAAAAGTAGCAGTGTGGTACCACGGGGGGTGTAGGGAAATGCCCTATCACTTTGTGACGCCAGGGCACCATTAGCCTATACACGGTCCGAGGTTGGGCCACACACAGGGAGTAAAACAACACATCGATGTCAGGTTACGGATAACTGTCTTTATTGAGCTGGGTGCAGATGGTATTACATGGACAGTCTTGTGCAGAGTAAGAGGATGCAGTGTAACCCTTTGGGAGCCCTGTTGCCTTGGTGGAACTTTTGGTGCTTCCACCCAATAAATTCATTCTGACTTGAAGATTAATCCTGGTAGCTAGGGTTCTGTCAAGGTCTTGTAGCTTCCTACGCCAGGGCATGAACTTCCACTGTGCCGGTGATCCTTGCAGAATGACCGGATGAGATAGATTTGATCTAGGCCTTGGAGCTTCTCCACACACCTCACACCTTTACCACACTTGTGCTCTGCTCACAGCTCTAGGTGGAACTGGACTGAACTGAACTTAGACTGAACTGGGGCAAGTCCTCCCCCACTACACTATATGGGCAAGAATTTAGGGGTTCCCATTGGATGGCAGGGTCACATGGAGGGGACACTGCTCCTATGCTTAAAGGCACAGTAACACATAAATAACATACATCAGAATAACAACAAAATAATCATAAAAAATATATTAACTCTTGGTAAAGTGCTGGAACATAATTAATATAACAATAAGCCTTTCAGTGGGCCCAACACGGCCCAGCACCTGTGCTTCAGGTTTGCCCGAAACAGTCTGAAGCCGCAGGACAGCCTTTGATGCTGGGACATCACAGCAGAGTAGCTTATTGAGGGGATATTCAGGGTTTTTACTATTTTTAAGTTATGAGCCCCTGGATGCCAATTTATGTTACTTTAAAATTATCAAGTGACAAATACGGCAGACATGCACTGTCAATATCAGCGATCATGCTAATGCTGATCATATAAGGCCATAAATGCTGCCATCAATAGCTATTGTGGTATTTAAGAGGTTGAGGGACAGGTATTCTGGGTGACAGGGGTCCCATTAGCACCCCTGAAACGTGATTGTGGAGTGCTGATCAGTTGCTATGGCAGCCAAAGGCCTTCTGAAGGACTCCGCACCTGCCATGATAGATCTTGTAGTATAGCCTGCCATCAGGAAAGCTTTTCTAGTAAAGCTACAATTTAAATGAGCAGTGAAATTCAATATCAATACAGTTATCAGTATACAATCATGGCCGTAAATGTTGACACCCATGACATTTTTCTAGAAAATGAAGTATTTCTCACAGAAAAGGATTGCAGTAACATGTTTTCCTATACACATGTTTATTCCCTTTGTGTGTATTGGAACTAAACCAAAAAGGGACCCTTTCAAAATTGTGGAAAAATAAGATTGTTTCAAGCATGTGATGCTCCTTTAAACTCACCTGGGGCAAGTGTGGGCAACATAAAAAAATCACACCTGAAAGCAGATAAAAAGGAGAGAAGTTCACTTATTCTTTGCATTGTGTGTGTCTGTGTGTGCCACACTAAGCATGGACAACAGAAAGAGGAGAAGAGAACTGTCTGAGGACTTGAGAACCAAAATTGTGGAAAAATATCAACAATCTCAAGGTTACAAGTCCATCTCCAGAGATCTAGATTTGCCTTTATCGCAACATTATCAAGAAGTTTGCAAACCATGGCACTGTAGCTTATCTTCCTGGGCGTGGACGGAAGAGAAAAATGTATGAAAGGTGTCAATGCAGGATAGTCCGGATGGTGGGTAAGCAGCCCCAAACAGGTTCCAAAGATATTAAAGCTGCCCTGCAGGCTCAGGGAGCATCAGTGTCAGCGCGAACTATCCGTCAACATTTAAATGAAATGAAACACTATGGTCGGAGACCCGGGAGGACCCCACTGCTGACACAGAGACATATAAAAGCAAGGCTACATTTTGCCAAAATGAACTTGAGTAAGCCAAAATCCTTCTAGGAAAACGTCTTGTGGACAGATGAGACCAAGATAGAGCTTTTTGGTAAAGCACATCATTCTACTGTTTACCAAAAACAGAATGAGGCCTAAAAAGAAAAGAACACAGTACCTACAGTGAAATATGGTGGAGGTTCAATGATGTTTTGGGGCTGTTTTGCTGCCTCTGGCACTGGGTACCTTGAATGTGTACAAGGCATCATGAAATCTGAGGAGTGCTCCAAAAGAAATATGCTTCCCTCAGTTCTGTTTTGTTGCTCTCTTTTGAGCTATTATGTTTCATCTGTGTTTATGTATGTGGATTGTTAGCCGCTTCATATCACTTGTACACACTTCACTTACAACTACGCGACTGATGTATTTACATGTTCATTTATTCTTGAAAATGTTTAATAAAAACCGAATTGAAAAGAAATCTGAGGATTACTAACGGGTTTTGGGTCGCACTGTACAGCCCAGTGTCAGAAAGCTGGGTTTGCGTCCAAGATCTTGGGTCTTCCAGCAGGACAATGACCCCAAACATACATTAAAAAGCATCAGAAATGGATGGCAACAAAGTGCTGGAGAGTTCTGAAGTGGCAGCAATGAGTCCAGATCTAAATCCCATTGAACATCTGTGGAGAGATCTTAAAATTGCTGTTGGGAAAAGGCGTCTTCCAAGAAGAGAGACCTGGAGCAGTTTGCAAAGGAAGAGTGGTCCAACACTCCGGCTGAGAGGTGTAAGAAGCTTATTGATGGTTATAGGAAGCCACTGATTTCAGTTATTTTTCCAAAGGGTGTGCAGCCGAATATATTTAGTTAGGGGTGTCAATAATTTTGTCCAGCCCATTTTTGGAGTTTGGTGTGACATTATGTCCAATTTTCTTTTTTTCCTCCTTTTTTGGTTTAGTTCCAATACACACAGAGGGAATAAACATGTGTATAGCAAAACGTTTTGCAGAGTTGCAGTTTTTGGACATGTATGAGAAAATAGTCCTGATAAAAATTACAGATCACAGCACAAAAAATAAGCCCTCACACATCCCCGTATATGGGAAAAAAGGGATTATAGAGGGTCAGAATATGGTGATTAAGTTGCTTTAAGTTTTAAGGTAGAAAAATTAACTAAAAACTCTAGGTATAAATAGTTACAGCATTATAAAACAAAGAATGTAATTCCACTTTAATTCCAGCAGATGGTACTAGCATATGATCCTGGAAACCATTCCATTTAATGGTGATAAAGAAAACAACACTTTCCAATGAAATCAACGATCTTTTATACTTACTTGGCATACAAAGGACATGATGTTCTTTATATTATCATTAAAAGAAAATAGTCTACATCAAACTACATTATATAATTGTAGCTAACTGTTGCTATTTGAGCAGAAATGGTGTTTGATGTACTTTATCACTTTACTGTATTAAACAGAAAATCCTCTATAAATCTATATGTACATGTGATGCTTATGCTGATTTCCCACTGTGAATGATACTTTTTTTTTTTTTAGCAAAGCTACAGGTACAAAGCAAGAATTATGCAATTTGAATATATTACCGCCATACGGTGCAGAAATAATGCTGCCATGTAATGTCTAAATAACAGCACCACATTGGCAGAATACAGTGAAGGAAAAATTATGTGATCTCCTGCTGAATTTGTACTTTAAAGAATACCTTTCATCAAAAAATGTTTTTATATTTTACAGTTTATAATATATTGAACACTTTTCTAATAGGGTTCTATTAAAAAAAAATATTCTTCTATGTGTTTTTGGTGTTTAAACTTTTGACCACTAGGGGTCTCCCTAGGAGTCACTTTTTTGGTGATGTCGGACTCACGCCGGCCTGGCGGCTAAGTCCGAAATCTGATACTCAGCGCAGCTCCCGCCTGTCAATCAGACAGGCGGGAGCGAGCGCTGTGCGCGCAACCCTGCCAGGCGCGCTCCTGACTCTGCCGGCCAGCGTCGTCGTCAGGCTACTCCCACTGACAAGGAGAGCCGGTGTGAGGTGGAATTTTGCGATCCATGCAAATGTGCAAAATTCCACCTCACACCGTCCCTGCCCTACACTCCGCCTGCATACAGGAAGAAGGGCGGAAGCGGCCTGGCAAGGCTTCAGATGACGTTGCACCTGCCGGGCCCCACCCACTTCCTCCCTATCTGAGCTACCGAAGATGAACATAAAAAGGTATTTTTATGGGGTTTAGAATTAAAATGAACGCTAGGATAGATAGATTTAGAGACAGGGACAGATGGGGAGGGGGATTAGGGAAAGTTTAGTTGATAAGTACTCTTTAAAATGATCAGCCTATAATTTTCATGGTCGGTTTATTTTAACAGTGAGAGACAGAAAAAAAAATTCATAAAAACTAATTTCAAAGAAATAATTAAATGATTTGCATTTTGCTAAGTATTCCGTGTCTTATCATGCTGGATTTCTGGCCCCCAGGTGTCTTTTATACAGATAATGAGCTAAAATTAGGAGCACTCTCCTGTAGGGAGTGCACCTAATCTCAGCTTGTTACCTGTCACAGAAGAATTCCAGACTCTCAGATTCCAAACTCTCTACCATGGACAAGACCAAAGAGCTGTCAAAGGATGTCAAGGACAAGATTGTAGACCCACTGTATGGCTAGGTTCAGACTACGGAATTTCTGCCTGCAATTCCGCTTTGAAATTGCTGGCAGAAATTCTGCTTACTATAATGTACGTGCTAGTGAATGGGTTTTCCGTTCACCAACTCACACTTTGTAATCTTTGAAGAAGAATTTGTGAAAGTAAAATTTGCTTTTAAATTTCCACCTGAAGAATGTTGGTGCTACTCACGGAGGACATAGCTGTCTATTGGGGATGGCAATGTCCGCGCGGTCCTAGTGCCGACTGAATCAGTTGGTGCTTGCTGCAATCGGAATCTCTGGACGAAAATTTTCCATCTGGAGATTCCGTAGTCTGAACCAAGCATAAGAAGTTGTGTTATCCAACCAAATCGTGGCCAAAATCACTGAGTAGCCTCAGCTTTAGGGCATTATGGGAGCAAAGGAAATATTCTAGATACAGTGGTCCCTCAACATACGATGGTAATCCGTTCCAAATGGACCATCGTTTGTTGAAACCATCGTATGTTGAGGGATCCGTGCAATGTAAAGTATAGGACAGTGGTCTACAACCTGCGGACCTCCAGATGTTGCAAAACTACAACACCCGGCATGCTGGGAGTTGTAGTTTTGCAACATCTGGAGGTCCGCAGGTTGAAGACCACTGGTATTAAAGGTTGTACTCACCTGTCCCCGCTGCTCCGGACCGTCACTGCTCGTCACCGTTGCCCTGGATGTCGCCGTCCATCGCTGTCGCTGCGTCCCCGGGGTGTCCCCGACACTCTGGCAAGGCCTCTGCTTCCCCGGCATCCTCGCTCTACATCGCCGCCATTACATCGCTACGCACGCCGCTCCTATTGGATGACGGGACGGCGTGCGCAGGGACGTGATGCAGGGGATCCCGAAGAGAACGCGCCGGAGCCCCGAAGACAGGTAAGTGATCCTCAGCGGACCACACGGGGCACCGTAAATGGCTATCCGGTGGCAGCTGAAGCAGTCTGCGCTGCCGGATAGCAGTTTATGCGATGGCCCCGACATACAAAAGCATCGTATGTTGATGCTGCCTTCAACATGTGACTGAGAGGCCATAGTATATTGAAATGATTGTATGTCGGGGCCATTGTAGGTCGGGGGGTCACTGTACTAAGCTTACCATAGGAAAATGTTGTATATATTCCTTATTATGCATATTGTGTAGCAACTACAGGCTATTGTCCCGCTTAAACATTTTCAGGAATTAAGAAATTAAAATAATTAATAATAATAATAATAATAATCGGGCTATGAGTTGAATTTAAAAATAATACTAATAACAATCAATAATTATAGGTAAACAGTAGAGATGAGCGAACTTACAGTAAATTCGATTCGTCACGAACTTCTCGGCTCGGCAGTTGATGACTTATCCTGCATAAATTAGTTCAGCTTTCAGGTGCTCAGGCTGGAAAAGGTGGATACAGTCCTAGGAGGCTCTTCCCTAGGACTGTATCCACCTTTTCCAGCCCACCGGAGCACCTGAAAGCTGAACTAATTTATGCAGGATAAGTCATCAACTGCCGAGCCCAGAAGTTCGTGACGAATCGAGTTTACTGTAAGTTCGCTCATCTCTAGTAAACAGAACACATACAGTATTTATGTTGTTGCAGCAGAAAAATTGGTTAAATTGCTTTTCACTTGGGCTCTTGACTGCATTCCTGTTAGACCCTCATAGAGTCATGTGCACCACACCCAGCGAAAAGAAAACACATACACATATACATAACTTCAACAACAACGTTACGTAACCTTGGGGATTTCCAAAAATAATACAGGATCCGTTTTCCCAATACAGTATACATTTATTCTTGTTTAATGACTACCACACCCACATGAAACAATAGATGATTAAAATATTTCCTACTGTCAATCTGAACGTATAAAATAAATCACACCTAAGAAATTAATTTCCCCAATGTATGCATTTATCATGAGAACCGGCAAATAGTGTTGTAATAGATTGTTATTTGAAGGATTAGCCAAGATTCAGAATGTGTACACGGTAGAGGAACTTCACCATTACCATATCTATTCATTTACAGTGACCCCCCGACCTACGATGGCCCCGACATACGATCATTTCAGTATATGATGACCTCTCAGAGACCATCACATGTTGAAGGCAGCATCAACATACGATGCTTTTGTCGGGGCCATCACATAAACGGCTATCTTACAGTAAATTCGATTCGTCACAAACTTCTCGGCTCGGCAGTTGATGACTTTTACTGCATAAATTAGTTCAGCTTTCAGGTGCTACGATGGGCTGGAGACTCTTTCCCAGGAATGTATCCACCTTTTCCAGCCCACCGGAGCACCTGAAGGCTGAACTAATTTACGCAGGAAAAGTCATCAACTGCCGAGCCGAGAAGTTCGTGACGAATCGAATTTACTGTAAGTTCTCTCATCTCTAGCTACATTATCAGAAGGAAACGTTTCATCCAAGTTTCATGCTTTTTATATAGACTTTTTATGTGAAGTTGTAAGAACGTATAGTTCTCTGACCTGTATTAAATGACTTGGCACAGCTTGTGTCTTTCCATTACATCAGATGCTAGAGATGGGTAGAACTACTGCATTGAGGATGGCATAAAATGTGATACACAGAAAATACAGTGATCACCAATAGCCAGTAGATTCACTGCAGAACACTAAAGTAGAGATGGCTGTTTAAAGCGAGCCAGATACGGAATCATGTTCTTTGAGTCTAAGCTGTTTCTATTTTCTGTTTAATACTTTTTTTATTTAGTATTTTTATTTTGTTGTTGTTGTGCATTGTTTTAAGATCTATTTTTCTCTATGAGCAGCTTTTAGAAATGATACAGCCCTTACATCAATTATTGACTTTAATGGGAAAGTTTTCTAGGCATGCTCTGTGACCTGTGCAGAGGTCACTGTATAAGGAGGAGGAGGGAAGTTGTGACTCCCATCTATTGTGAATGGTATAAACCTGTCTAAGGCTGGGTTCACACCACGTTTTTCAAACAAGGTAACCTTATACGGTTTTCCTCAAAAAAACTTATACGACCGTATCCGAATCCGTATGCATACAGAATGCATTGTAAACCGTATTCCAAATGTTGTGTAAGGTTGCATCCGTTGTGCCTCGGATACGGTTTTGCCGATTTTTCAACCGTAGGCAAAAACGCTGTCGACCACGTTTTTGCCTCCGGTTGGAAAACCGTATGCGGTTCTTTTAACATTGTTGTCTATGAGAACCGTACACAGAATTTCAGAATACGGTTGCACACGGTTTTTCTAATCCGTTTTTGGAGTTGACACATGCGCAGATTGGAATTTCAATGGAACAATAATAACTTTATTAAATTGCTGGAAAACTAATTCCAACAAAATAGCAAAACCGTTGGCAAAAACTGATGCAAACGGATAGAACCGTATGGGGAAAAACCGTAAACGTTTTAATTTGGAGTCATACGGTTGTATACGGTTGCACACGGTTTTTGCCATACGTTTTTTAGCGGAAAACCGTATACGGTAACCGTATTTGAAAAACGCGGTGTGAACCCAGCCTAACCTATATACTGGTGACACCTTTCACTGTAATCCTACCTGTGATGATAAGGACAATGCTGGAAAGTGATCTGTACACAACAGATCGTTGCAGCTTATTATTAGGCCTAGGGGCCAAATTTCATTTTTTTAAATATATTTTTTCATAAATATAGATAGTAAAATGGAATATTAAAAAAATTCATCAACAATTCTTAAAGTCAGAAGTGTATTCCTTTTGAATACACTTCTGACTTCAGCTCAAAAACTGCAGTGGCAGTATTCCAAAAAAACACATCCACAACACAACACATCCACAACCTGGGTGGAAACCTAGCCTTAGAATGCAGATATACCAGCATATAGTATACTCTCTAAAAATTATGTAGATATACCAGCATATTAAAAGAGTATTCCAGGATTTTTTTTATTTGACTATGCTACAGGGTCTCGCAATGCTTCTGTGATTTTTGCCCCAATGTTTATTTTTAACAGCATACAAAATGAGTGTCGTATCAGGTTTTCCCAGGTTGCAGTGTGGCCGTAGACATTACATCACTAGTCAGGTGTTCAGAGGTACCCTGTCTTTGCTTTAATGGGTGGAGTAACCGCTGGTGGGAGGGAGATCATTCTGCAGTGAATTATAGTTTTGCTACAGCTGGAGGCACCCTGGTTATAAAACACTGGTCTATTGCATGGAAAGTAGCACATGTGTGTTTCAATGGGGGGGGGGGGTTATTTGTGGGAGGGAGAAAAGTGACCTCACACTTACAAACAAGGAATCATTGGATTTGTAGTTTGAGGGAACAAACTCCAACAGGAAATAGCCAGTTCACAAAAAGCCACAGTGTTATGGTAATCTCACAGCATAGCCATTTAGCAACAAGCGCAGATCCTTCCTAATCATGTCCATTACTGCCAGCCAGGTACCTACTAAAATCACCTTATGGTGGGTAACACTGTCAACTATAAATATGTGGATTTAACAACATATAGTATAATAATACAGGAATATGGGTGCACTACTGTGGTAGATGTAGACAGTGACATTGGCTATCCCTCAACACTGATGTTAAAATTGAGACATTAGCCAGTGTATCCTTGGAGGTGTGTAAACTCCATATGTAATGCGCCTTGAACACTTTCCAGGCAGCATTAAGGATCACATGTGAGGCACCTATATCAGCCAACTTTGGTGGGGCTTATAGTCCGCCTCCCTCCTCCCATTGTATGTGTGCTTAGCCACACTGGTGGTAACTGGGAGGAGGCTGTGAGTCAGACCTAATGCTGCCGTAATTGCCCACTGGCCCCTGGTTTTTCTTATCACGCACAGGTAGGTTGGCATTGGTGTGCGGGCTCGGGTAAGTCCTTCATATAAGGATATAATGGCTAATGTTTCAATTTTATCATCAGTTTTGAGGGTTCGTTAATGACATTGTTTCCATCTACCACAGTAGTGCACCCATATTCCTGTATTATTCTAATTGTTAGGGTGCATTCACACGGAGTAAATGAAGAGTAATTCATTTTATTTTTGCGCAATATTTGCAGGAAATTTGCGCACAATTTGCACGGAATTGCGCACGGAATTGCGTGCGGACATAGGGGAGAAAGAAGTGAAGGGTTTTTCAGCCATTTCCGCGCAAATTGCGTGCAAATTCCGTGCAAATTGACCGCCAAAATGATGTCGGGCGGAATTTTTTTTACCGTTGACTTCAATTGATTTCTGCTAGCGGATTCCGCTTGAAGAATGAACATGTTCTTTCTTCAAGCGGAAAGGAATTCAGCGTCGGAATTCTGTTAGCAGAATTTCCGCAGTGTGAACAGGACCGCAGAAATAACATTAAAGTCAATGGGCAGAGGAGATGAGCATTAATTTGGAGCGGAGAATTCAAGAGGAATTACTCGAGTAAATTCCTCTTGAATTACTCCGTGTGAACGCACCCTTACACATCCACACTGTCTATCTGGTGTAGGATTCTATTGCGGCACTTGTAGTCCGCTGCAGGCATCCCCCATTGTATGCATTTTTATGCTGGGGATCGCCCCTAGCAACGGACTACAAGGGCAGTGTCACGATTCGGCTTACGGGTTGTGGATCCGCTGTGTCAGCGAGGGATTGGCGTGGACCGTGCTAGTGGACCGGTTCTAAGAGGCTACTGGTTTTCACCAGAGCCCGCCGCAAAGCGGGATGGTCTTGCTGCGGCAGTAGCAACCAGGTCGTATCCACTAGCAACGGCTCAACCTCGCTGACTGCTGAGAAGGCGTGGGACAGAAGGACTAGGCAGAGGCAAGGTCAGACGTAGCAGAAGGTCGGGGGCAGGCGGCAAGGTTCGTAGTCAGGATGGATAGCAGAAGTTCAGGTACACAGGCTTTGGACACACTAAACGCTTTCACTGGCACAAGGCAACAAGATCCGGCAAGGGAGTGCAAGGGAGGAGATCAGATATAGCCAGGGAGCAGATGGAAGCCAATTAAGCTAATTGGGCCAGGCACCAATCATTGGTGCACTGGCCCTTTAAGTCTCAGAGAGCTGGCGCGCGCGCGCCCTAGAGAGCGGAGCCGCGCGCGCCAGCACAAGACAGCAGGGGACCGGGACGGGTAAGTGACCTGGGATGCGATTCGCGAGCGGGCGCGTCCCGCTGTGCGAATCGCATCCCCGACGGCCATGACAGTGCAGCGCTCCCGGTCAGCGGGACTGACCGGGGCGCTGCAGGGAGAAAGACGCCGTGAGCGCTCCGGGGAGGAGCGGGGACCCGGAGCGCTAGGCGTAACAGGCAGGATCTGCTCCCCCAGTATAAATGCACAACTGCATTCGGGGTTGAGCACCTCCAGCCATTTGAGACCACGTCTTTGTTGTTGTTATATAGTATAATAACTAGAAATATACACATTTATTAGCATAAAGTATATTAACTATAAATATGCAGATATAACAGCATATAGTATATTAACTATGAATCTGTAGACGTGCCAACATTATTGTTGGCATAAACACTATACGGAGCTAGCCAGTAGTAGGCAGTCATGCACTGTCTGGTTATTGGCAGGCAATAAAGGATGAATTTCCTACTGGGTACATGGCATAACCATGTAGATTATTAAAATACTGGATAAATGAAGACTAAATGTTAAATCCATAATGCAAAGAATTACCTATAAACTCATTTGACTTGGAAAAAAATATATTTACATATAATAATAGTTACTTTAAGTCACATTTAGTTTAGGGCTACAAGCTTCATTTATTCTCAGCCCGACATATGCAGTCTGTAGCCTGCTCTAAGCCTTTCTTCTATTTGTTATCTTCTCTCCACTGTGCTGACAACACTGATACTGAGAGGTGTGTAGTTTTCCCTCCCACTCTTGCACAGTCTGTCCAAGCTGCTCTCCTCTCTCACTGAACAGATACACAGCTTGTAGGATTTACCTTTTATCCCATCCCTCCCTCCCCCCCCCCCCTTCTGCTGAGGTGCAGCCAAGTGAAGACCAGAGCAGTTGTCTGGTGTTCCTGAGGGAGGCCTAAAGCCTAGTCAAGCAGCCACCAGGGCCGGATCATCATTGGCGCTCCTGGAGCGCCTGCTCTGGGCCCCGTGCCCACAGGGGGCCCCCGTCACATTCGGCACATCACTGTGTCCCGAAAAATCTTTTAAGGACACAAGGATGTCCGTCCCAGTTACCTCTCTGCAGCCCGCGTTAACTTTAAAACGCAGGGGCCACTGGGAGGTAGCGCACGCAGGGACGTCACTGATGTCCCATGCGTGCGCCCATAGGAGAAGAGCAGAGTGGAGCATCGAGGAGGACGCGCGCATGGTAAGTCCCCAGCACCAGCTGGCAGCACGTCATCTTCAGTCTTCCGACCACCGCTTCTCCGGTCCCGAAGGAGTAGACCGTGACCCCGGACCGGAGGAGCACCCGGTGGTCAGAACACTGAAGTGGCTGTATGTCTGTGGGGGAACTATACTGCACCTAATGTGGGGGAACTGTACTGCCAACCTAATATGGGGGAACTGTACTGCCAACCTAATGTGGGGGAACTGGGGGTGGGGTTGGCGGAGAAAAGTGTAGTGGAGAAGGACCAGGAGGGCATGGGGGGCTGAATTGAGGTTGTTTGGGGGGGGGGGGGTGAGGTAAGGTAAGTGTGGGTTTGGTGAAGGGGTCTTAGGGGATGGGTAGGGTGGGCAGAAAAGTGGAATAGTGGAGAAGGACCAGGAGTGTTGAAGGGGGGACTTAAGGACCAGGGGAGGACTAAGGCTAAGTTTCCAGAGAAGGCAAAAGCACAAGAAAAAAAATGCCAAAAAATTACCATAACAGAGGAAAAAGCAGTAGCAGTTTTTCTATGTTTTTGCAGGTAAAAAAGGGGGAAACCTAGCCTTAGGGGTCTCTGGAGTCTGGAGGAGAACTTAGGGCTCTGGGGGGGGGGGGGGGCAGAGGGGTTTGGGGGAATTAGGGCTCGTCCACACTACAAACTTACACCAGCAGAATTTTGCTTGTTTTCAATAGGATGCTGCTGCTCTGTGCACACTATAGAAGACAGTGTGTGGTAGTATTATTTTTAGAGGGCATGATGTTTGGCAGTATAATATACAGGGTACACAGGGTTTGGCAGTATTATATTTAGGAAGCACAGTCTCTTGTAGGGTTATAATGATTGTTGTCTTTATACAGAGGATGAGGAGCGGCTGGCAGAGTGAGGAACCAATGATGTCCGGGCGTCAAACTTTACAGAGGAAGATGGAGCTGGAAGAAGACCTGGCGTCTGGACCAGATGAAGAAGAAAAGGAAAGACAACAGAGAAGACGTCTCCTGTGAGTCATTTTATGTTTGTGTATTCTCCTGACTGTCCCATTAGGTCTCTTGTCACTTCTAAGTTTTGCAGTAATAATGGATGACACTGCACCCCAATTTGAGGCTCCAGCTGTTACAAAACTACAACTCATATAATGCCTGAAGCTCTCCAGACATAATGGGTGTTGTTGACCTGACCTGTAGTGATTTTAGACCATGCAGCCCATTTTTTTTTTTTAACGGGGGCCTGACTCCTGTGATACCCACCAAAAAAAAAAAGGCGACATAGTTTAATATGCTCAGGCCTATTTTTGGTCTCAGTCTGTTCCTTACTTGACAGGTCCGCAACAAGTCTAAGTGGAAGGGAAGTGGGACTGGGGGGGGGGGGGGCATCATAATAAAGTGCTCCGTCTTCAAGGCAGCCTTAATCTGGCCCTCGCAGGCACACATCTACTACCAGCTAACCCCTGCAGGTGAAAGTCAAAGCCTGGCGGTAAGCACATATACAGGGGACAAGTCTAGTCAAGATACTCAAGTCTGTCAAATTACTAAATTCAGCGTGGGTTGCACGAGTCCAAGTCCACTACAAGTCCCACAAAGCCAACAAGCTTCCTGAAGTTCTCCTTGGGCCTAAACTGAGCTCTAAAGACTTTAACATGTTGTCGACCTCCATAAAGTGCCATTGTTCCGTAACCTTCCATTAGAGTGATTATTTACCCCGCGCCTGGCCCAGGAATCATCGGCCATACCTCGGGTGGTGTAGAGGATAACCACGCCCTGGCATCACAAACACAAAGGGTTAATGCCATCTGCCCTAAGGGTTAATAACATCTGCCCTTCCATACCTGTCACCACAGGGAGAATAAAGACAGCTGATGTATCCAAGAGATTTATGATGTGAGATCTATGTCAGATGCAGCAGCACAGCCAGCTTTGTAAAGGAGTTTCATCCACTCTACAACTACAAACTTGTGGGAATCTTTTTTTTTATGAATGTTGCTGTATTTAGAAAGTTAAATAAAAAAAGAAAATCAGATTAACAATTAAAATAAAATGAAATGCAAAGATAATCATACCCTTTAAATATCTCTATGCAGGAAATCTATGCAGTCTCATCCCAGAGATCCCAACCATCCCACATCTAGTGGACAGTCCCAGATTTCAGGCACTGTCCCACTGTGCAATACATCACCTTACTGACAGGTGGCACTAAACACATGCATTAAGAATTGCTTGTCCACAGTGCAGTGTTTAAAGGGGTACTCTTTTCTTTTTTAAATGAACTGGTGCCAGAAAGTTAAACAGATTTGTAAAATACTTCTATTTAAAAGTCTAAATCCTTCCAGTTTTTATTAGCAGCTGTATGCTACAGAGGAAATGATTTTCTTTTTGAATTTCTTTTTTATCCACATTGCTCTCTGCTGACACCTCTGTCTGTCTGTGGACAAGACAACATTTTTTTTTTTAAATAATAATTTCCTCTGTAGCATACAGCTGCTAATAAGTACTGGAAGGACAAATATTTTTTAATAGACATAATTTACAAATCTGTTTAACTTTCTGGCACCAGTTGATTTAAAAAAAAAATGTTTTCCACCATAGTACCCCTTTAACCGGGTTTTTTTTCCGTTTTTGCATTTTCGTTTTTTGCTCCTTGCCTTTAAAAAATCATAACTCTTTCAATTTTGCACCTAAAAATCCATATGATGGCTTATTTGTTGCGCCACCAATTCTACTTTGTAATGACATCAGTCATTTCGCCCAAAAATCTACGGTGAAACGGAAAAAAAAATCATTGTGCGACAAAATTGAAAAAAAAAACGCCATTTTGTAACTTTTGGGGGCTTCCGTTTCTACGTAGTACATTTTTTGGTAAAAATGACACCTTATCTTTATTCTGTAGGTCCATATGATTAAAATGATACCCTACTTATATAGGTTTGATTTTGTCGGACTTCTGGAAAAAATCATAACTACATGCAGAAAAATTAATACGTTTAAAATTGTCATCTTCTGACCCCTATAACTTTTTTATTTTTCCGTGTATGGGGCGGTATGAGGGCTCATTTTTTGCGCCGTGATCTGAAGTTTTTAACGGTACCATTTTTGCATTGATAGGACTTATTTGCACTATTTTGGACTTTGGAATTTTTTTGCGCGCACGCCATTGACCAAGCGGTTTAATTAATGATATATTTTAATAATTCAGACATTTCCGCAGGCGGTGATACCACATATGTTTATTTTTTATTTACACTGTGTTTTTTTTTTTATTGGATTCAAACTTTTAATAGGGGAGATTCAAACTTTTAATAGGGGAGGAGTTAAATGATCTTTATTCACTTTTTTTTTCACTTTTTTTTTGCAGTGTTATAGCTCCCATAGGGACCTATAACACTGCACACACTGATCTTTATCATTGATCACTGGTTTCTCATAGGAAACCAGTGATCGATGATTCTGCCGCATGACTGCTCAGGCCTGGATCTCAGGCACTGAGCAGTCATTCGGCGATCGGACAGCGAGGAGGCAGGTAGGGGCCCTCCCGCTGTCCTGTCAGCTGTTCGGGATGCCGCGATTAGCCGCGGCTATCCCGAACAGCCCGACTGAGCTAGCCGGCAACTTTCACTTTCACTTTTAGCCGCGATCGGCGCTGTGCGCTATTAGAGGCGGGTCCCGGCTTCACTATGACGCCGGGCCCGCCGTGATATGACGCGGGGTTACTGTGTAACCCCGCGTTATATCAGGAGAGCAGGACCAAAGGCGTACCTGTACGCCCTTGGTCCTTAAGGGGTTAAGGACCCAGCCCAAATATACCTTAAGGACCCGGCCATTTTTTGAACATCTGACCACTGTCCCTTCAAGCATTAATAACTCTGGGATGCTTTTACCTTTCATTCTGATTCTGAGATTGTTTTTTCGTGACATGTTCTACTTTCTGTTAGTGATAAAATTTTGTCGATACTTGTTTCATTTCTTGGTGAAAAATTCCAACATTTGATGAAAAAATTGAAAATTTTGCATTTTTTTTTTTTACTTTGAAGCTCTCTGCTTATAAGCAAATGGATATTTGAAATAAATTCTACATTGATCCACATACACAATATGACTACTTTATGTATGCATCATAAAGTTGACATGTTTTTACTTTTGGAAGACATCAGAGGGCATCAAAGTTCAGCAGCAATTTTCCAATTTTTCACAAAATTTTCAAAATCGGAATTTTTCATGGACCAGTTCTGTTTTGAAGTGGATTTGAAGGGCCTTCATATTAGAAATACCCCACAAATGACCCAATTATAAAAACTGCACCCCTCAAAGTATCCAAAATGACATTCAGTAAGTGTGTTAACCCTTTAGGTGTTTCACAGGAATAGCAGCAAAGTGAAGGAGAAAATTCAAAATCTTCATTTTTTACACTCGCATGTTCTTGTAGACCCAGTTTTTGAATTTTTACAAGTGGTTATAGGAGAAAAAGCCCGCCAAAATTTGTAACCCAATTTCTATCGAGTAAGGAAATACCTCATATGTGTATGTCAAGTGTTCGGGGGCGCAGTAGAGGGCTCAGAAGGAAAGGAGCAACAATGGGATTTTGGAGAGTGAATTTTGCTGAAATGGTTTTTGGGGGACATGTCACATTTAGAAAGCCCCTATGGTGCCAGAACACCAGAAAACCCCACATGGCATTCCATTTTGGAAACTACACCCCTCAAGGCACATAACAAGGGGTCCAGTTAGCCTTAACACCCCACAGGTGTTTGACAATTTTTCGTTAAAATCAGATGTGTAAATGGGAAAAAAATGTTTTCACTAAAGTGTAGTTTTTTCCCCCAAATTTACCATTTTTACAAAGGGTAATGGGAGAAAATGCCCCCCAAAATTTGTAGCCCCATCTCTTCTGAGTATGGAAATTCCTCATGTTAGGATGTAAAATGCTCTGCGGGCGAACCACAATGCTCAGAAGAGAAGGATGTCACATTTGGCTTTTTGAAAGCAAATTTTGCTGAAATGGTTTTTGGGGGGCATGTCGCATTTAGGAAGCCCCTGTGGTGCCAGAAAAGCAAAGAATACCCACATGGCATACCATTTTGGAAACTACACCCCTTAAGGAACATAACAAGGGGTACAGTGAGCCTTAACTACCCACAGGTGTTTGACGACTTTTTGTTAACATTGGATGTGTAAATGTAAAAAAAAGGGTAATAGGAGAAAATGACCCCCACAATTTGTAACCCCATTTCTTCTGAGTATGGAAATACCCCATGTGTGGACGTCAAGTGCTCTGCTGGCAAACTACAATGCTCAGAAGAGAAGGATCGCCATTGAGCTTTTGGAAAGAGAATTCGTTTGTAATAGTAGTCAGGGGCCATGACTACAAAGCGTTTACAAAGCCCTACGTGGTGCCAGAACAGTGGACCACCCCACATGTGACCCCATTTTGAAAACTACATCCCTCACAGAATGTAATAAGGGGTGCAGTGAGTATTTACACCCCACTGGCGTTTAATAGATCTTTGGAACAGTGGGCTGTGCAAATGAAAAATGTAATTTTTCATTTTCACGGACCACTGTTCCAAAAATCTGCCAGACACCTGTGGGGCATAAATGCTCACTGTACCCCTTATAACATTACGTGAGGGGTTTAGTTTTCAAAATGGGGCCACATGTGGGGGTCCATTGTTCTGGCACTATGGGGGCTTTGTAAACCCACGTGGCCTTCAATTCAATGGCACTTCTTCTGTTCTGAGCATTGTAGTGCGCCAGCAGAGCACTTTACATCCACATATGGGGTATGGTCTTACTCAGAAAAAATGGGGTTACAAATTTTGGGGGGATTTTTTCCTATTTTCCCTTGTGAAAATGAAAAATTTATGGTAACACCAACATTTTAGTGAAAAAAAATCTCTTTTTTTCATTTTCCCATCCAACTTTAACCCCTTAAGGACACATGACGTACTGGAACGTCATGTGTCCGCTCCCAATTTATAACGCGGGGCCACATAGCGGGTCGGGCCCAGCCTCTAACAACGGCCGGGACCCGTGGCTAATAGTGCGCGGCATTGATTACAGTGCCGCACGCTATTAACCCTTTGGACGCGGCGTTCAAAGTTGAACGCCGCATCTAAAGTGAAAGTGAAAGTTTGCCGGTTAGCTCAGTGGGCTGTTCGGGATAGCCGCGGCGAAATCGCGGCATCCCGAACAGCTTACAGGACAGCAGGAGGGTCCCTACCTGCCTCCTTGCTGTCCGATCGCCGAATGACTGCTCAGTGCCTGAGATCCAGGCATGAGCAGTCAAGCGGCAGAATCATCGATCACTGGTTTCTTATGAGAAACCAGTGATCAATGTGAAAGATCAGTGTGTGCAGTGTTATAGGTCCCTATGGGAGCTATAACACTGCAAAAAAAAAGTGGAAAAAAAAAGTGAATAAAGATCATTTAACCCCTTCCCTATTAAAAGTTTGAATCACCCCCCTTTTCCCATGAAAAAAAACACAGTGTAAATAAAAATAAACATATGTGGTATCGCCGCGTGCGGAAATGTCTGAATTATAAAAATATATCATTAATTAAACCGCACGGTCAATGGCGTACGCGCAAAAAAATTCCAAAGTCCAAAATAGTGCATTTTTGGTCACTTTTTATATCAGGAAAAAATGAATAAAAAGTCCCATCAATGCAAAAATGGTACCGTTAAAAACTTCAGATCACGGCGCAAAAAATGAGCGCTCATACCGCCCCATAAGCGGAAAAATAAAAAAGTTATAGGGGTCAGAAATGACAATTTTAAACGTATTAATTTTCCTGCATGAAGTTATGATTTTTTCCAGAAGTACGACAAAATCCAACCTATATAAGTAGGGTATCATTTTAACCGTATGGACCTACAGAATAAAAATCAGGTGTCGTTTTTACCGAAAAATGTACTACATAGAAACGGAAGCCCCCAAAAGTTACAAAAAGGCGTTTTTTTTTTCAATTTTGTCTCACAATGATTTTTTTTCCCGTTTCACCGTAGACTCTTGGGCAAAATGACTGACGTCATTACAAAGTAGAATTGGTGGCACAAAAAAATAAGCCATCATATGGATTTTTAGGTGCAAAATTGAAAGAGTTATGATTTTTTAAGTGCAAGGAGAAAAAAACGAAAATGCAAAAACGGAAACCCCCCCAGTCCTTAAGGGGTTAATGAAAATTCGTCAAACACCTGTGGGGCGTTAAGGCTCACTATACCCCTTGTCACGTTCTGTGAGGGGTGCAGTTTCCAAAATGGACTAAATTAGGGATTGCATAGGGGTGGACATAGGGCTATTCTATGCCAGTGATTGCAAAACAGGGTGCCTCCAGCTGTTGCTAAATTCCCAGCATGCCTGGACAGTCAGTGGCTGTCCAGAAAGGCTGGGAGTTGTTGTTTTGCAACAGCTGGAGGCTCCGTTTTGGAAACACTGCTGTACAATACGTTTTTCATTTTTATTGGGGGAGTGTAAGGGGGTGTATATGTAGTGTTTTACCCTTTATTATGTGTTAGTGTAGTGTAGTGTTTTTAGGGTACATTTGCACTGGTGTGTTACGGTGAGTTTCCCGCTAGGAGTTTACCCTGTACATTCACATGGGGGGGGGGGGGGGGGCAAACCTTCAGCTGTTTCAAAACTACAACTCCCAGCATGCACTGACAGACCGTGTATGCTGGGAGTTGTACTTTTGCAACAGCTGGAGGCACATTGGTTGGAAAACCTTCAGTTAGGTTCTGTTACCTAACTCAGTCGTTTCCAACCAGTGTGCCTCCAGCTGTTGCAAAACTACAACTCCCAGCATGTATTGATCACCGAAGGGCATGCTGGGAGATGTAGTTATGGGACAGCTGGAGTTACGCAACTACAACTTCCAGCATGCCAAGACAGCTGTTTGCTGTCTGGGCATGCTGGGATTTGCAGTTTTGCAGCATCTGGAGGGCTACAGTTTCTAGACCAGTGCACAGTGATCTCCAAACTGTGGACCTCCAGATGTTGCAAAACTACAAATCCCAGCATGCCCAGACAGCAAACAGCTATGTGGGCATGCTAGGAGTTGTAGTTTTGCAAGATCTGGAGGGATATAGTTTAGAGACCATGGTATAGTGGTCTCAAACTGTAGCCCTCCAGCTCTTGCAAAACTACATATTCCAGCATGCCCAAACAGCTGTCTGGGCATGCTGGGATTTGTAGTTTTATATAGCCAAAAACAAAGAGACCCACAATACTAATAATATTTCAAAAAGTATGACAATCTTTATTAGACAAAATAAAACAAACAATTAAAATGATTAAAAGGCAGAGGATAACCTTAGGCAGGAGACAACAAGTGCCGGTGAATCTGTTATGGGTAATGTAGGTATTCAGTCGAGAGCATATACAATATAAAACTGACACGGCTGCAAACTCTTAATATAATACAATATAGATATAACATCTAACATACATCAATATGAGATAGAGAGCAGCAATGCAGTATAACAAACAGAAATAGGTACCCAAAATTAGTAATACCTAAAGAGACTACCTGTCATATACCCACAAGCCAGGAACACCAAGCACCAACACCCCATTGCACGTTTCGCATATGGGCTTCATCAGGGGGCGTGTCTCACACGCCCCCTGACGAAGCCCATACGCGAATTGTTTGTTTTATTTTGTCTAATAAAGATTGTCATACTTTTTGAAATATTATTAGTATTGTGGGTCTCTCTGTTTTTGGCTATATATTGGTACCCCCGGGACCTACATACGGCGCTTAAATGTTTGCCGTGTTGTTGTTTGGCTGAATTGATTTGTAGTTTTGCAACATCTGGAGGGCTACAGTGTAGAGACAACTTTATAGTGGTCTCAGACTGTAGCCCTCCAGATCAACTTACCGGCTTCCGTAGGATCCAGGGAGCCGTCCTCTTCTGCCGCACGTCATCGCCGCCCGCCAATCACCGTTGCTCGCAGCCTCCGGATCGGTAAGTGGATCTTCGGCGCCTGGTCCCCGTCGTTTCCCTGTCCTGCCCCGCCTATTGTGGGTGGGCAGGACGGGCAAAAAGAAAGTAAACCCCCCGCCCCCGATCTGCTATTGGTGGTCGCGTCTAGACCACCAATAGCAGGGATAGGAGGGGGGGGGGCACCCCTGCCACCTCACTCCTATGCCTTCAGGGGGATCGTAGGTGTCTTAGACAACCGCGATCCCCCTTATATTCCGGGTCACCGGGTCACTATAGACCCATATGACCCGGAAAAGGCGCAAATCGCCGACATGGGGGGTCTGATGACCCCCCTGGGCATTTGCGCGGGGTGCCTGCTGATAGATATTCCCACGGGCATATGGATACATCCCGGGTCTTTAAGTACCAGAAAGCCAGGGCGTATCCATACCCCCTAGGTCCTTAAGGGGTTAATATAGTACTGGGAACCTGTAATCTTCACCTGAGTGTAGGGTGGGGTACCAGCCTTAGTTACACTGTGTAGCCAACATCTGCCTATCCAAGGCCTTCATTCCGTCTTCTCCACTAATGCAATTGCCTGGTGACACCTACATACTATATGAAGTAAAACTTGTTGTAAGTACAGTAAATATTACTGGCAGAGCTCAGTGTGTTGAGTTTATTATTAGTTCTATAATCTTGAGCTTGTGGTATGTCCCTTTTGTTATTGGCGGACACATGGATCCACTGACACACATACCATACTCAGTGTACAATGTGAGCAGTAGACATAGCTTCTAGTCATAGCTGGCATTTGTCAGCTACCAACCAGGCTCTGCTTGTTTGAACTTTCCACCCTGCAGGTAGGTTGGGTGCAGTTAGGGGCATGGCTTAATTTAAATAAAAACATCACATGCCACCAAATGTGTCTCTCTTTCTATACCTTAAAAGTTGGGAGGTATATCAGTGCTCACTGTTGGGAGCAAGGCCCTTCCCTTTATGATCAGGCTGAGTGCTACTGAATATGTAGCTGTAGGGGCTGGGCAGAGGTAGGAACATGACTTAAAGATAAGATCCACCATGCCTCCTGAGACAGCAGAGGATAATGCATTGGGAGAGAGGGAGGAGCTGGGGACCTGCTAAAACAACACTGCCCTAAAAATAAAAGGACTACACAACTTCCTCTCTAGGGGTTCAAAGGGGCAATTCAAGATGTTTAAATTGGTGTCCTATCCTCAGGATAGATCATTAAAGGGGTACTCCCGTGGAAAACTTTTATTTTTTAATCAACTGGTGCCAGAAAGTTAAACAGATTTGTAAATCACTTCTATTAAAAATTTTAATCCTTCCAGTACTTTTTAGGGGCTGTATACTAAAGAGAAATCCAAAAAAGAAATGCATTTCGTCTGATGTCATGACCACAGTGCTCTCTGCTGATCTCTGCTGTCCATTTTAGGAACAGTTCCTAAAATGAACAGCAGAGGTCAGCAGAGAGCACTGTGGTCATGACATCAGAGGAAATGCATTTCTTTTTTGGATTTCTCTTTAGTATACAGCCCCTAAAAAGTACTGGAAGGAATAAGATTTTTAATAGAAGTGATTTACAAATCTGTTTAACTTTCTGGCACCAGTTGATTAAAAAATAAAAGTTTTCCACGGGAGTACCCCTTTAATGATCTATCCTGAGGATAGGACACCAATTTAAACATCTTGAATTGCCCCTTTGAACCCCTAGACTACAAGGAATTCTGACAATAACCCTTTAACTGCCGCTAGGACCACTCGCCTGCAGTATGCAGACCCCTGACGACCAGACACTTATCCCCTATCCTGTCAATAGGGGAAAAGTTGTCTTTGACTGGACAACCCCTTTAAGCCCATAACTGTCCTGATGCTGACATTAATACTTTTACTGCTCTAGACCACCAGTGATCCATATATTACACCTCTTACTGCTCTAGACCACCAGTGATCCATATATTACACCTCTTACTGCTATAGACCACCAGTAATCCATATATTACACCTCTTACTGCTCTAGACAACCAGTGATCCATATATTACGCCTCTCACTGCTCTAGACCACCAGTAATCCATATATTACCCCTCTCACTGCTTTAGACCACCAGTAATCCATATATTACACCCCAAACTGCTCTAGACCACCAGTGATCCATATATTACACCTCTCACTGCTCTAGACCACCAGTGATCCATATATTACACCTTATAGTTTAAGTTTCCCAGAAGCTTCTTAACCGTATGCCAGTGGAATAAGAGATGAACTACCACTGACAGCAGGCTTCACGGAACCCATATGGTCTAAATTATATTTTTCTCTAAGAGCATATAGGACATTGGTAGTTTTACTATACTATTTATGTTATTTTTCACATACCCCTAATATCTTGTCATCACCCCTGAGGACGTCGCCAAATTGGCGACAGAAACGCGTCGGGTGAGGGGATTTAGCCATCTTTTTCACTAATAAAGAGGCTAAGGTGATTAAGGTTGTGCTGATGTCATAGATACGAGCACCCTTGATTTGATGTTTTTTTTAAAAGCTCTATGATTTGTGGGACATATATCATTATATGAGCACATGAAAACACTTTATCTTGGTTTATAAATTTTACGCAAGAATATTAAAAGTTATATTTTAGGCACCTCAAGCACTGGTTATTGTTTTGGTCTAACTGGTGGTTCTTTATATTGTTTATGCCTTGAGGATCATGGCAAATGCCGGTCGTGCACAGGACCAACATAGTTGTCGTACTTAAATATATATATTACACCTCTCACTGCTCTAGACCACCAGTGATCCATATATTACACCTCTCACTGCTCTAGACCACCAGTAATCCATATATTACACCCCTAACTGCTCTAGACCACCAGTGATCCATGTATTTCACCTTTCACTGGTCTAGACCACCAGTAATCCATATATTACACCTCTCACTGCTCTAGACCACCAGTGATCCATATATTACACCTCTCACTGCTCTAGACCACCAGTAATCCATATATTATACCCCTAACTGCTCTAGACCACCAGTGATCCATGTATTTCACCTTTCACTGGTCTAGACCACCAGTAATCCATATATTACCCTTCCCACTGCTCTAGACCACCAGTGATCCATATATTACACCTCTCACTGCTCTAGACCACCAGTAATCCATATATTACACCCCTCACTGCTCTAGACCACCAGTAATCCATATATTATACCCCTAACTGCTCTAGACCACCAGTGATCCATGTATTTCACCTTTCACTGGTCTAGACCACCAGTAATCCATATATTACCCTTCCCACTGCTCTAGACCACCAGTGATCCATATATTACACCTCTCACTGCTCTAGACCACCAGTAATCCATATATTACACCCCTCACTGCTCTAGACCACCAGTAATCCATATATTTCACCTCTCACTGCTCTAGACCACCAGTAATCCATATATTACAGCTCTCACTGCTCTAGACCACCAGTGATCCATATATTACACCCATCACTGCTCTAGTCCACCAGTGACCCATATATTACAGCTCTCACCTCTCTAGACCACCAGTGATCCATATATTACACCCATCACTGCTCTAGGCCACCAGTGACCCATATATTACACCTCTCACTGCTCTAGACCACCAGTGATCCATATATTACACCTCTCACTGCTCTAGACCACCAGTGATCCATATATTACACCTCTCACTGCTCTAGACCACCAGTGATCCATATATTACACCTTTCACTGCTCTAGACCACCAGTGATCCATATATTACACCTCTCACTGCTCTAGACCACCAGTGATCCATATATTACACCTCTCACTGCTCTAGACCACCAGTGATCCATATATTACACCTCTCACTGCTCTAGACCACCAGTGATCCATATATTACACCTCTCACTGCTCTAGACCACCAGTGATCCATATATTACGCCCCTCACTGCTCTAGACCACCAGTAATCCATATATTACGCCTCTCACTGCTCTAGACCACCAGTGATCCTTATATTACACCTCTCACTGCTCTAGACCACCAGTGATCCATATATTACACCACTCACTGCTCTAGACCACCAGTGATCCATATATTACCCCTCTCACTGCTCTAGACCACCAGTGATCCATATATTACCCCTCTCACTGCTCTAGCCACCAGTGATCCATATATTACACCTCTCACTGCTCTAGACCACCAGTGATCCATATATTACACCTCTCACTGCTCTAGACCACCAGTGATCCATATATTACCCCTCTCACTGCTCTAGACCACCAATGATCCATATATTACGCCTCTCACTGCTCTAGACCACTAGTGATCCATATATTACAGCTCTCACTGCTCTAGACCACCAGTAATCCATATATTACACCCCTCACTGCTCTAGACCACCAGTGATCCACATATTACCCCTCTCACTGCTCTAGACCACCAGTGATCCACATATTACCCCTCTCACTGCTCTAGACCACCAGTGATCCATATATTACACCCCTCACTGCTCTAGACCACCAGTGATCCATATATTACACCTCTCACTGCTCTAGACCACCAGTGATCCATATATTACGCCTCTCACTGCTCTAGACCACCAGTGATCCATATATTACGCCTCTCACTGCTCTAGACCACCAGTGATCCATATATTACGCCTCTCACTGCTCTAGACCACCAGTGATCCATATATTACGCCTCTCACTGCTCTAGACCACCAATGATCCATATATTACACCTCTCACTGCTCTAGACCACCAGTGATCCATATATTACCCCTCTCACTGCTCTAGACCACCAATGATCCATATATTACACCTCTCACTGCTCTAGACCACCAGTGATCCATATATTACCCCTCTCACTGCTCTAGACCACCAATGATCCATATATTACGCCTCTCACTGCTCTAGACCACTAGTGATCCATATATTACAGCTCTCACTGCTCTAGACCACCAGTGATCCATATATTACACCCCTCACTGCTCTAGACCACCAGTGATCCACATATTACCCCTCTCACTGCTCTAGACCACCAGTGATCCACATATTACCCCTCTCACTGCTCTAGACCACCAGTGATCCATATATTACACCCCTCACTGCTCTAGACCACCAGTGATCCATATATTACACCTCTCACTGCTCTAGACCACCAGTGATCCATATATTACGCCTCTCACTGCTCTAGACCACCAGTGATCCATATATTACGCCTCTCACTGCTCTAGACCACCAGTGATCCATATATTACGCCTCTCACTGCTCTAGACCACCAGTGATCCGTATATTACCCCTCTCACTGCTCTAGACCACCAGTGATCCATATATTACCCCTTTCACTGCTCTAGACCACCAGTGATCCATATATTACACCTCTCACTGCTCTAGACCACCAATGATCCATATATTACACCTCTCACTGCTCTAGGTCAGTAGGGATAAACAGAGATAATACATTTGACTGCACTTGATGTGTATGCTATTTTATACTATTTCCCTGCATGCTTTGTGGCCCTGTATATGTGGTTGATTTATAGCCAAATATTTGGTCATTGTACATTAATATTTATTTGATGTTTTCCAGTATCGCCTAACCTATGCTTCCTTTAGACAAGCACATCCAGGCCTGATATGAGAGCCGATTTAGCAGATCGCTGCTTGTTTAATGAGCCCTTTATATGGATCAATGATTGTGCAGGTTGTGACCAGCATAAACAGGGCATATGCGATCAACAATGATATAATGAAGGTCTGCACGAACAATTTATCTATCCAGATGTTGTCATTGGACATAAATGCAAAGGTGTAATAAAAATTAGTGCTAATGTCGCTAGTGTTATAACTTGCTGAAGACTAAAACAGCGAAATAAAAGGAGCTTTAAAAAAAATATATATTGTTCTAGAAATGTAAAATATACACCTCACTATACAGAGAAACGTATCCTCACAGGTTAACTCTCTAACCTACTTTCTAAAAATACACGTGTTATATTTATCCATGCTCTTTTCCTGAATACACTAGAGTGATAAAACTGAACGTGTCACATGTCCTGTCTTCACAGCCTTGTCCCACTTCTTCTTTTCTTGCCCCCTACTAAGTTCTTGTCTGCTGCTGTCAGGACAGTGTCTCACCGAGAACATGAGTAATAGCAAATCAATGCCAGGGTGGAAGAATTAGCTGTCAGTGTCATGCTTGCTCAGTGTCTGATGAGTCCTTTCAGTGCTAAAAGACTCTTTAATGCATTTCCCAGAGTTAGGTACACTGGGCTGAAATCATTGGTAATCACTGGAATGTTGTACAAATAAAAATAAATAAATAAATAGTGTTCAAATTAATCTACAATATAGAATGTATGCAGGACTATGGACTACATTATGGAAATATGCTTTAGCTAATCAATAATATAATACATTATCACACACATCAACGTTTAATATTAATGTAGTTTCTTCTGTTGGCTAGCCTTGAAGGTTACTCTGCCCCTAGACATCTTATCCCCTATCCATAGGACCCCCGCGATCTCCTTGCATTTGTTTAGAGTGTTGGGTGCAGCGATGGAGGCTGGTGATGTCATGGGCATGCCTCCTCAATGCAAGTCTATGGGAGGGGGCATCACGCCCAATGCATTTTGGAAACTGAACCATTAAGCAATACCATTGTGAACCAGTGATCTATTACTACAAAAGTCCCAATGAGAGATAAAAGGAAATGAGCAGCAGTGATTCAATAATCAACTTAGGCTTATATTGCGGAAACAGGGGCACAGAGCACAGTGCAGTGCAAACAGGGCTATGGCCATTTTGTGACACACACCTGCTTCTAATAGGCCAGTTAAAAGGAGAGAGTGGTATGAAATGTCCCTAGCCCTGTTTGCTCTGCACTGTGCTCTGTGCCACTGTATCCACAATAAAAGCCAAAGTTGATTTTGAATCCCCAGGTGAGTGCCTCTTATTTTCTTCTTATCTCTCTTTGGGATTCTTGTCATGGACTCTGGAGTTTGCAGAGCTGAGCACCACATACATGTACAGTATATATCTACTGCACCACATACAGGTATATATCTACTGCACCACATACAGGTATATATCTACTGCAGATTACTAGTTTAACCACCTCACTGCTGTTCTGATATCCTTTCATTACTTTGTCTGGAATCTTTTACTACAGATACACAGCATGAAACCTGGTTGATTCACCTTGTGGAAGGAAGAAGATTGGCAAAGCATGGCATAAAAGAGAGACAGAGACTATACCAATTATGTATGTATACAGTGGGTGAGGAGTGCAAAACATTCCTGCTACTGTAGATATCGGTACGGTCATTGGTTGAAATGTGCATTTTCCATACTTTCTTAGTGTACAATATGCCTTTAATGTTGTTGAATCAGTCTACAGGAGCCTCACATTTTCCCTACGAAGGGATGAAAGAGCTCCTAAGAAATAGAGGACTGTTATTGCTTAACATAAGTGCCTAAATGGCAAAGATACATTATTACGATTAAGATGCAAATTCTGGTCTTTTAGTTATGAATTGTAACTATTTAGTCTTGTCATATTCATTTCCCACATATAAGGCTAACCTAGTTGGTTTATAATAATGTAGGAAGTGCCAAGGGGCAACTCAGCTCACTCACCACACCGTAATGTAGTCCTGGGCTTCATAGGGAGAGAGCAGTCTGGAGCACGAACACACGGGCCGCTTCCCGTTAATGGCATATGGAAAGAAGGTGAGAAGTTCAGCTCGCTGACCAGAAAATTAAAACGTAACCTTTACTGTGGACGGTTAAAATCCATAAGGACAAAAACAACTAAATGATGAATAAAAACATCGCGCCGACGCGTTTCGGGCTACAGATGAGCCCTTAATCATGGCAATGCATAAGCGGACAGTGCCCGTTTATATATGAAATACCATATTGAAAACATACCGGAGAACCAATAATCTCGGAGTCCAGCGTCTGACATCAGATCCGGTCCGACAGGCGCGTCACAGCAAAGTAAGAACCGAAGTGGATTAATCGCTAGTGACAGCATACCTAAAATGCGGGCCGGCTGACGGCAGTCGTGGACAACGGGAACAGATAACAATAATTCAAAATGAATAAAGGTGAATATCATTTGTATATCTAAAACATAAGTGCACAGTGCAAAATATCCCTTCTAGGTTTGAGTATAAATAGAGAGGAACGGTAGGAGATCATAAAGGCTGCGGCAAATAAGTCGCCGCATGTAACCAGAAAAAACGCACCATAATCGCAACGACTAGTATGCGATTAAAAGAAATAATAATGATTGCACAAATGGCATAATAGAAACATATGGAGATGCCACGTTTGTGGGGGAGTGATACTACATCATAATGAAACAACTAAGGTAATGTATACCATTAGAAAAAAATAATTAAAAAAAACGCGTCGGCGCAATGTTTTTATTCATCATTTAGTTATTTTTGTCCTCATGGATTTTAACCGTCCACAGTAAAGGTTACGTTTTAATTTTCTGGTCAGCGAGCTGAACTTCTCACCTTCTTTCTAGTTGGTTTATAATGGACCTCTGAAGGCAGTTCTATTACATGACTTTCATGTATCAGTATCTATATATTACCTGGGGTGACAGAACAGGAATCTGTTCTATATTCCCTACTGGGAGTTTGTGTTTTGTATAGTCTGAATTAAGGCTTGCAGTCTGCTGGTTCCCACTGTTGTGAGCAACATACCAGCATTGGTTGCTGTGATGTTATGAGGACCGGCTGGCGGGCAGCAGGGCAAAAGACTTAATAGGATTATGGCAGGCAGATCAACATCAGTCTCTCTCCTGTCTGGTCACCAATCTCTTACATAGAACAGTTCCAAAACTATGAATGGAGCCCGATGAGCAGCTGGTGGATGACACAGAAGTGAGGAGGAAGGCAGGGCAAGAAATGATTCTTGCTTCCTTTCAAACTGCTTAGTATTAAAAGTGTGGAATCTGTAATGTTATATGCAATATAATAATAATAAATGCAATGGTCACAAATACTGACTGAGAAAGTTATATCACAAAAAGCGAGGAATACATTTGGGCTGTACTTCACAGGTATACATTGGATGGTGACATATACTGCAGTATACGTCACCATCCAATGTATACCTGTGAAGTACAGCCCAAATGTGATGTACAAACTTCTTCTGTTATGGGATGTTTTAAGATTGTAGGCTCCTTTTTTTGCTTACAGCATCACTGTCATTTGAATAAACTTAAAGGTGTAAAAAAATTGCATATCAAATGGCTCCAGAAAGTTAAGCAGATTTGTAAATTTGTAAAGTTCTTTCCAGTCTGATCACAGTGCTCTCTGCTGCCACCTCTGTCTGGGTCAGGAACTGTCCAGAGCAGGATAGGTTTGCTATGGGGATTTGCTCCTGCTCTGGACAGTTCCTGACATGGACAGAGTGTCAGCAGAGAGCATTGTGGTCAGACAGACCAGTTAATAGGGCGTGTTACAAGAAGCAAGTGCCATATTGTGATTTATAACTACGCAATGAGAAAGTAGAAAGTTAAAACTAATAAAAGTAGGTACATCTCCTTATTCTACTACCCAAGGTCAGTTTGCATAGTTTCAAGCATCACTGGGCGCTGGCCAGAACTAAGATGAAAGTTAATTGAAGCTAGGAATAAAAACCAGCCAACACCATCATTAGTTAGACTATATATAGATATATAAGAATATAGGGAACATAGATATCAAAACAATAATTTACCAACAGTTACGATGTGTGAACATAGACTTAGGCTCATGCATATGGCAACTTTATGTGCACAGACAGCATATTGGGTCTCTCTGAGGTAAAACCTGAAGTTTTTGTGTTCCATTACAAAATCTTTAACTGGGGTCTCTTTTTTTTTTTCAAAGTAAAATTATATAGCAAAAATAGGAAAGCAACTCTCTCCATACATGTGAAGGAGACCCTTCCTGGGTCATAGCACAAGCAGGTATAACAACTATAGGTGGATAATGCACAATGGTAATGCAGAAAATGAGTAAGAATTCCTATATCAAACAGTGGTTGACATGGGCTATCAAAAGACAATTGAAAAGAAGAACGAGGAAGGTCAATAGTGAAGGACTGTGTGGTTAGTCCGATTGTACCGAGAGGGAAAGAAGTACATAGAAGGGACAAAAAATGAACAATAAGGAAACTAGATATTTAGGAGAAATCATAGCATAGAAAAGGAGTGAGAGCAGGCAGGAAAAGAGAGTACATACCTCGCAAACTGAGCCAATACCAGTCACCTCCAGACCAGGGACAGCAGCGAAAATGAGGGAGATGTCAAGGAGTAGGGCCTAATTCACAGTACTAAGATCCCAAGTGTAAGGAATCATAATCTGCCGATGACATAAAAGTAAGCCATGGGCCCCATTTAGTTTGAAATTTGTCAATCGGTCATTTCGATTCAGCAAGTAACTATTCCATTCTGCATATACGGGAAAGTTCCTGAAGCAAGGACGAAAAGGTAGGGGCTTGGGGATCTCTGAATCACTGTTCGGGCCGCTATTAGCATAAAGTGTAGTAGACGGGCCAAAGATTTAGGCAGGGAAGGGTTGAAGATGGACAGGGGAGTCAGTTCAGGGGTTTTTAAGAGCATGTGGGAGTTTAGGCGAGACGTGAAATTAAGCAAGTGAGTCCAGAATGACTCAAGTACCGGACATGTGAGCCAAATATGGGTCATTGTGCCCCTTGCCTCTCCACATCTCCAACACACATCCGAGGCCCCAGGGTAAATATGAGATAATAAAGCAGGTACTCTATACCATCTAGTTAATACCTTACGCCATACATGAGATAGTCGTCCTGTGACATAGAGAGAGCGCTCTCTGCGCTGATCATTCTTCTAGGGGCTGACGACGAGGTACAGAGGCGTTCAAATCCGGTCAGAGGCCGATGGAGAGACAGGGAGTGTTTGTGAATGTGATAGAAGTGACAAAGTTGCGTATATTGAAAGTGATGTGCTGATGTAGGGGGGTAACCATTACTCAGTTCTCCTAAGGGTTTCACTCCTGTCTCAGTCAGTAAGGAGTGAAAGACCGCCTCCTCGGAACGGTGAAAGGACAGGAAAGTGGGAGACTGAAGGGCCAGAGGGAATGCCTTATTACCAAAAAGGAGGATCGTGAGAGACTAAGGAAGAGTGCCTCAGGTAGGAGGAGATATGGAGCATGAGATATGGAGTCAATAATTGGCGGGTTGTTATGGGGGGATACGGGGGAGTGGGGTATGTGTAACTGTCCATAGTATAGCTCTGGGGTCCTTGCCAGATATTTCTCATTCCAGGGATACCCATTGTTTACTCTTGAGGCTATGAAATGAATCTAATACTCTGGTCAGGACCGCAGCGAGGTAATAAGAGATAATAACAGGGAGGGTTAGACCTCCTTCTACCTTTTGTCTGATAAGAATGGATCTAGCCAGTCTAGGACATTTATGCGTCCAAATGTAGTCTTTCTGCAGGGATGAGACCTCACGAAAAAATTAACGAGGTATGTGGGTAGGTACACCTGCAAAAAGATAAAGAAGGTGTGGGAGCACATTCATTTTGAAAACATTTATTCTGCCTAACCATGAGACATCATTTCGTTCCCATTTGGTTAAGTCGGATTTCAAGGTATGTAGAAGAGGGGGGAAGTTCAGATGAAACGTATCAGCTGGGTTAGCCAGTACCTGGATACCCAGGTATGTCAACGATTTCGACTGCCTTTGGAAGGAGTACAAAGCTTGGAGCGTCTACACAGTGTGTATAGGGAGGGTCATGTTGAGAGCTACACTCTTAGAGGGGTTTAGTTTGTAATTGCTGTGGGACGAAAAATAGGTGAATTGTGGCCATAAGGGAGGGTAGTGAGGTGATAGGAGAAGAGAGGAAGAGAAGAAGCTCATCAGTGTATGCTGAACATTTGCAATGGCACGAGGACAGTTGCAATCCACTTATGTGGCGGAAGTCCACAAGGAGATGCTCAGTGCACAATACATACAGTAGTGGAGAAAGGGGACACCCCTGCCTCGTGCCATTACAAATGTCGAAAGGGGGGGGACAAGTGTCCGTTAATTCGAATTTGGGCTTGGGGGTGGGAATACAGTGCCATAATGCGTGACTTCATAACGGAACCCAAACCTATTTGGCAGAACGTCACTTCTAAAACTCCCCAATCCACCCGATTAAAGGCCTTTTCGGCATCTAAGGAGAGTTGGAACATAGGAACATTACGTGATCAGACGCTGTGGAGGACAGAAAAGACTCGGAGAGTATTGTCTCTGGCCTCCCTACCTAATAAAGTCAACTTGGTCTGGGTGAATGAGGGATTGCATATGTTCAGTCAACCTGCTTGCTATGAGCTTAGCAAACAATTTGGCATCGCTATTAATCAGTGAGATAGGGCGGTAACTTGGGCAGAGTAAGGGATCTTTACCTTCTTTTGGGATTACTGTTATGAAGGCATGCAAGAAGGAGGGAGGGGGTGGGGAGTCACTAGAGATGGAGTTAAATGCAGAGAGAGGTCAGATCCAAGTGTTTTATAGAATTTCGCTGTGTAACCACCAGGGCCCGGACTCTTGCCAGCCGACAAAAAGGAGATCGCTAACATCAATTCTTCCGTGGAGAACGGAGCCTCCAAAGATTGGATCGCTCCCGGAGGAAGGTTAGGAAGCGCTGTTGAGGCAATATATTGCTCCAGCAAAGGAAAAGTTGTGGTGGAAGAGGCCAGGATCTGAGGTTTAGGAGGTTATATAATTCAGCATAATAACTACGGAAAGCAGACAGTATATGTGGGGTGAGATGGGAGGTCGAGCCTGTGGGGGTGCGTATTGCCGGTAGAAAGAGTGAGGATTTCTTCACTCTAAGCTCGTTAGCCAGTAAGTGACCAGATTTATTCCCCTATTCATAAAACAACCTACCAGTGACCTGTTTGCAATAGCGATGGCTTTTGTTTAAGTTCTCTAGTAATTCGTGATGCACCTTAATAAGTTCACGGAACACTCCGTCTAGTTGAGATTGTTTGTGTTGAGTCTCTAGTGTCTGTAGCTTAGCCGCTGCTTTCCTCTTTAGTCACGCTCCATGCTTCATCAAAACCCCTCTTAGTATGCATTTGAGGGCTTCCCATTTCACCGTGGGTGAAAGATCGGATTGGTGGTCTTGATGAAAGTGAGATATGGAGTCCTGAAGCTCCTGGAGGCAAAGGGCGTCCATGAGGAGAGACTCATTCAATCTCCACATTGAGTGGGGCTTGGCAAAAGAGGGGAGAGTAAAGGTGAAAAACACAGGGGCATGGTCTGAGAGGGTAACTACTTCTATGTTAGTGGATAGAACAGAAGGTAGGAGGTGGTGCGGACAAAAAATATAGTCTATTCTACTATATGAATGTTGGTGGTGGAAGTAGAAAATGTAATCACGGCCTTGGGGGTGGTGAGCCCTCCAGACATCACTGAGTGTTGCTTACGCCTCAGGGCATGGAGTTTGTTGTGAGATATATAGGAGTGACCAGATGTCGTGTCAATAAAGGGGAAAAGTGGGAGATTGAAGTCCCCACAGAGGAAGATAGGGCCCGTGGCAAAAGATGCTAGACTGTCAAGGGTCTTTAGCAGGAAAGGTATCTGTCCCTGATAGATGGAAGCTATGGTTATACGTTGACCCGAGAGTTCACAACGATGAGACGCCAGAGAGACCCCATTCGTCTTTGCCTCAGGATTAACAATATGCAACCATTGTGAATAATATCTGTCACTAATACGTGGGAGATGTCCCAATTTAAATTGGATCTCCTGTAATGCCAGGACATGCACTTTCTGTCTATGCAGGGAGTAGAGGGTCTGTGCTCTTTTTTCTGGGGAATTGAATCCCTTCACATTGAGGGAGGCCAGTTTAATGCCAGCTGCCATGGTAGTGGAAAAATATGGGACTACACTCACCAAACGATCTGGAGGTCACCGGACTGCCCAGCCCACAAAGTCGAGACAAAAATAGGAGTAGAAGCCTGCAAGAAACAAAATTCATAGAAGGAGCACCAGGAAAAGAGTATTTCCATGGCGAGCAGAACCATACAAAAAACGTTAACAAACTGCATTTACAGGGAAAAGGTCAGGGCCATACGGAAGCTAAAGGAACCTCTACATCCAGATAGGGATGGTGCGGGTCATTATGGGCTGAAGATTAACTACTTGAGCAAAAATGCCCTATGTCTGCTAATGGGTGTCACGATTCGGCTGGCTGGAGGTGGATCCTCTGTGCCAGAGAGGGATTGGCGTGGACCGTGCTGGTGGACTGGTTCTAAGTTGCTACTGGTATTCACCAGAGCCCACCGCAAAGCGGGATGGTCTTGCAGCGGCGGTAGCAACCAGGTCGTATCCACCAGCAACGGCTCAACCTCTCTGACTGCTGAAGATAGGCGCGGTACAAGGGAGTAGACAAGAGCAAGGTCGGACGTAGCAGAAGGTCAGGGCAGGCAGCAAGGATCGTAGTCAGGGGCAACGGCAGGAGGTCTGGAACACAGGCTAGGAACACACAAGGGAACGCTTTCACTGGCACAATGGCAACAAGATCCGGCGAGGGAGTGCAGGGGAAGTGAGGTATAAGTAGGGAGTGCACAGGTGAGAATACTGATTAGGCCTGCTGCGCCAATCAGTGGCGCAGCGGCCCTTTAAATGGCAGAGACCCGGCGCGCGCGCGCCCTAAGGAGCGGGGCCGCGCGCGCCGGGACAACACAGACGGGGAACGGGTCAGGTACGGGAGCCGAGATGCGCATCGCGAGCGGGCGCGTCCCGCATCGCGAATCGCATCCCGGCTGGGAGTAATATCGCAGCGCACCCGGTCAGCAGGTCTGACCGGGGCGCTGCGAATGAGAGAACGCTGCGAGCGCTCCGGGGAGGAGCGGGGACCCGGAGCGCTCGGCGTAACAGTACCCCCCCCCCCCCTTGGGTCTCCCCCTCTTTTTGGAGCCTGAGAACCTGAGGATAAGACTTTTGTCCAGGATGTTATCCTCAGGTTCCCAGGATCTCTCCTCAGGGCCAGAATTCTCCCAGTCGACCAAGAAGAATCTTTTACCTCTGACCATTTTGGATGCTAGAATCTCCTTCACAGAAAAGACGTCAGAAGATCCGGAAACTGGAGTGGGAGAAACAACTTTGGGAGAGAAGCGGTTAAGGATGAGTGGTTTAAGGAGAGAGACATGGAAGGCATTGGGAATACGGAGAGAAGGAGGAAGAAGGAGTTTGTAAGAGACAGGGTTGATCTGGCACTTGATTTTGAAAGGACCAAGATAGCGTGGTCCCAGTTTGTAACTGGGGACACGAAAGCGGACATATTTAGCGGAGAGCCATACCTTGTCTCCGGGAGCAAAAATGGGGGGAGTTCTTCTTTTTTTATCAGCAAATCTTTTCATCCGGGATGAAGCCTGTAAAAGAGAATTTTGGGTCTCTTTCCATATGGTGGAAAGATCACGAGTCACTTCATCCACAGCGGGCAAACCAGAGGGCAAGGGAGTAGGGAGGGGAGGAAGAGGGTGACGGCCGTACACCACGAAAAATGGGGATTTAGCAGAAGATTCGGAGACTCTGAAGTTGTATGAGAATTCGGCCCATGGTAGAAGATCTGCCCAGTCATCCTGGCGGGAGGAAACAAAATGCCGTAAATAGTCACCCAGGACCTGATTAACTCTTTCTACTTGCCCATTGGCTTGGGGATGATAAGAAGAAGAGAAGTTTAATTTGATCTTGAGCTGTTTACAGAGGGCCCTCCAGAATTTAGACACGAATTGGACGCCTCTATCTGAGACGATATGCGTGGGCAAACCGTGAAGGCGAAAAATGTGTATAAAAAATTGCTTTGCCAACTGAGGCGCTGAAGGAAGACCAGGAAGAGGAATAAAATGTGCCATCTTGGAAAATCGATCAACGACCACCCAAACAACTGTGTTGCCACGGGATGAGGGCAAGTCCGTAATAAAGTCCATACCAATCTGAGACCAAGGCTGTTCAGGAACAGGCAGAGGATGAAGGAGACCAGCAGGCTTCTGGCGAGGAGTCTTATCCCGGGCACAGACAGTACAGGCCCGCACGAAATCAATAACATCAGTCTCCAGAGTCGGCCACCAATAAAATCGAGAGATGAGTTGCAAGGATTTTTTGATGCCCACATGGCCTGCGAGGTGGGAGGAGTGTCCCCATTTGAGAATCCCGAGACGCTGGCGTGGAGAAACGAAGGTCTTCCCTGGAGGAGTTTGCCTGATGGAAGCTGGAGAAGTGGAGATCAGACAGTCCGGAGGAATGATGTGTTGCGGAGAGACCTCTACTTCAGAGGCATCAGAAGAACGAGAGAGGGCATCGGCCCTAATGTTCTTGTCAGCAGGGCGAAAATGGATTTCAAAGTTAAAACGGGCAAAGAACAACGACCACCTAGCCTGGCGAGGGTTCAGTCGTTGGGCAGACTGGAGGTAGGAGAGATTCTTGTGATCAGTGTATATGATAACTGGAAATTTTGATCCCTCCAGCAGGTGCCTCCATTCCTCAAGCGCCAATTTAATGGCCAGTAGTTCTCGATCCCCGATGGAATAGTTTCTCTCCGCCGGGGAGAAGGTCCTAGAAAAAAAACCACAAGTCACAGCATGCCCGGAAGAATTTTTTTGTAGAAGGACAGCTCCAGCTCCCACTGAGGAGGCATCTACCTCCAATAGGAAGGGTTTAGATGGGTCAGGTCTGGAGAGCACGGGAGCGGAAGAAAAGGCAGACTTGAGATGTTTAAATGCGTCTTCCGCTTGGGGGGACCAGGACTTGGGATTGGCATTTTTCTTGGTTAAAGCCACGATAGGAGCCACAATAGTGGAAAAGTGTGGAATAAACTGTCTGTAATAATTGGCGAACCCCAAAAAACGTTGGATAGCACGGAGTCCGGAGGGGCGTGGCCAATCTAAGACGGCAGAGTTTATCTGGGTCCATTTGTAGTCCCTGGCCAGAGACCAAGTATCCTAGGAAAGGAAGAGATTGACATTCAAAGAGACATTTCTCCATTTTGGCATAAAGTTGATTGTCACGAAGTCTCTGAAGAACCATGCGGACATGCTGGCGGTGTTCTTCTAAGTTGGCAGAAAAAATCAGGATATCGTCCAGATAAACCACAACACAGGAATATAGGAGATCACGAAAAATTTCATTAACAAAGTCTTGGAAGACGGCAGGGGCGTTGCATAGGCCAAAGGGCATGACCAGATACTCAAAGTGTCCATCTCTGGTGTTAAATGCGGTCTTCCATTCGTCCCCCTCCCTGATGCGGATGAGATTATAAGCACCTCTTAAGTCCAGTTTGGTAAAGATGTGGGCACCTTGTAAGCGATCAAAGAGTTCCGAGATAAGAGGTAAGGGGTAGCGTTTTTTTACCGTGATTTTATTAAGTCCGCGGTAATCAATACAAGGACGTAGGGAGCCATCTTTTTTGGACACAAAAAAAAAATCCAGCTCCGGCAGGAGAGGAGGACTTGCGGATAAACCCCTTTTTTAAATTCTCCTGGATGTACTCCGACATGGCAAGAGTCTCTGGAGCAGACAGAGGATAGATTCTGCCCCGGGGTGGGGTAGTACCCGGCAGGAGGTCAATAGGACAGTCATAAGGCCTGTGAGGAGGCAAAGTCTCAGCTTGCTTTTTGCAAAAAACGTCAGAATAGTCCATATAAGCCTTAGGAAGACCGGATACAGGGGGAACCACAGGGTCACAGCAAGGAGTACTGGGCACCGATTTAAGACAGTCCTTGTGACAAGAAGTACCCCAGTTCTTGATTTCTCCTGTGGACCAATCAAGGGTTGGGGAATGGCGTTGAAGCCACGGTAATCCAAGAAGAATTTCAGAAGTGCAGTTGGAGAGGACCAAAAATTCAATTTTTTCGTGATGAGGTCCGATGCACATTAGGATAGGTTCCGTGCGGTAACGCACGGTACAGTCCAATCTTTCATTGTTAACAGAATTGATGTAGAGGGGTCTGGCGAGACTGGTCACCGGGATGTTGAACCTGTTGATGAGAGAGGCCAAAATAAAATTTCCTGCAGATCCGGAATCCAAGAAGGCCGTAGCAGAGAAGGAGAAGGTAGAGGAAGATATCCGCACAGGCACAGTAAGGCGTGGAGAAGCAGAGTAGACATCAAGAACTGTCTCATCTTTGTGCGGAGTCAGCATACGTCTTTCCAGGCGGGGAGGACGGATAGGACAATCTTTCAAGAAGTGTTCGGTACCGGCACAGTACAGGCATAGGTTCTCCATGCGGCGTCGTGTCCTCTCTTGAGGTGTCAAGCGAGACCGGTCAACTTGCATAGCCTCCACGGCGGGAGGCACAGGAACGGATTGCAGAGGACCAGAGGAGAGAGGAGCCGGGGAGAGAAACCGCCTCGTGCGAACAAAGTCCATATCCTGGCGGAGCTCCTGACGCCTTTCGGAAAAACGCATGTCAATGCGGGTGGCAAGATGAATAAGTTCATGCAGGTTAGCAGGAATTTCTCGTGCGGCCAGCACATCTTTAATGTTGCTGGATAGGCCTTTTTTAAAGGTCGCGCAGAGGGCCTCATTATTCCAGGATAATTCGGAGGCAAGAGTACGGAATTGGATGGCGTACTCGCCAACAGAAGAATTACCCTGGACCAGGTTCAGCAGGGCAGTCTCAGCAGAAGAGGCTCGGGCAGGTTCCTCAAAGACACTTCGGATCTCCGTGAAGAAGGAGTGTACAGAGGCAGTGACGGGGTCATTGCGGTCCCAGAGCGGTGTGGCCCATGACAGAGCTTTCCCAGACAGAAGGCTGACTACGAAAGCCACCTTAGACCTTTCAGTTGGAAACTGGTCCGACATCATCTCCAAGTGCAGGGAACATTGCGAAAGAAAGCCACGGCAAAACTTAGAGTCCCCATCAAATTGATCCGGCAAGGATAATCGTAAGCCGGAAGCGGCCACTCGCTGCGGAGGAGGTGCAGGAGCTGGCGGAGGAGATTGTTGCTGGAGCTGTGGTAATAGCTGCTGTAGCATCACGGTCAGTTGAGACAGCTGGTGACCTTGTTGCGCTATCTGTTGCGACTGCTGGGCGACCACCGTGGTGAGGTCGGCGACAACTGGCAGTGGGACTTCAGCGGGATCCATAGCCGGATCTACTGTCACGATTCGGCTGGCTGGAGGTGGATCCTCTGTGCCAGAGAGGGATTGGCGTGGACCGTGCTGGTGGACCGGTTCTAAGTTGCTACTGGTATTCACCAGAGCCCACCGCAAAGCGGGATGGTCTTGCAGCGGCGGTAGCAACCAGGTCGTATCCACCAGCAACGGCTCAACCTCTCTGACTGCTGAAGATAGGCGCGGTACAAGGGAGTAGACAAGAGCAAGGTCGGACGTAGCAGAAGGTCAGGGCAGGCAGCAAGGATCGTAGTCAGGGGCAACGGCAGGAGGTCTGGAACACAGGCTAGGAACACACAAGGGAACGCTTTCACTGGCACAATGGCAACAAGATCCGGCGAGGGAGTGCAGGGGAAGTGAGGTATAAGTAGGGAGTGCACAGGTGAGAATACTGATTAGGCCTGCTGTGCCAATCAGTGGCGCAGCGGCCCTTTAAATGGCAGAGACCCGGCGCGCGCGCGCCCTAAGGAGCGGGGCCGCGCGCGCCGGGACAACACAGACGGGGAACGGGTCAGGTACGGGAGCCGAGATGCGCATCGCGAGCGGGCGCGTCCCGCATCGCGAATCGCATCCCGGCTGGGAGTAATATCGCAGCGCACCCGGTCAGCAGGTCTGACCGGGGCGCTGCGAATGAGAGAACGCTGCGAGCGCTCCGGGGAGGAGCGGGGACCCGGAGCGCTCGGCGTAACAATGGGCAGGAGGCAAAACGAAACAGTAAACAGTAGGAGAGAAATACAAAATAAGTTGCATATAGACATGTATGAGACTAATGGTGAGAAAATAACAGTATCAGATTGGAGACAGAAGAGCAACGGCTTACAGTGTATGATATTATCAGGTACTTTGAGTTATGGTAGGGGCTAAACCCAAACTAGGATGTGGACTAGGTGGTTTCACAGGAGGAAGTCCCGAGGCAAAAGGCCCCTCAGAGGGACTCCTCACGGGAAAGACCTATGTGGGATTAGAAATATACTTAGAATCCAGGAGTAAGTCAAGTCTTTCTCTTCTGTCTCTGCGGCAGATGTCTGCCTAGCAGAGGGATGGCGATGCTTAGGGGTCATTGGGGGTAAAAGTGGAGGCAGTTGAAACAAACAATCCCAATCCAGCAGCGAGACAAGAGGAAGGCGGAAAGCCGTCAGGAATCCCGGTAGATCCTCCGGACGGCAGAGGGTAGCAGCAGTAGTCCCATACTTCGCTGCAAGGGAGAATGGGTACTCCCATCTATAATTGATTTGAGCGTTTTGTAGCATTTGTAGTAGAGGCCTAAGAGCAGCCCGCAGCTTCAGAGTGCATACTGAAAGGTCTGGGAAAAGCTGAACTGCAGTCCCATTATAGGAGAGGGTCTTCAGTGCGCGCACTTTGAGCATTATTTCTTCTTTTTGTTGGAAATTATGTACTGGAGCATCTCTTTAAAAAGTCTTTGCACAGTACTGGCAATATCTTGGGGAGGAACATATTCTGGGAATCCCTTGATTCTAATGTTGTTCCTATGGTTCTGATTGTCAATATCATCCAGGTGCTCCACAGTCGCAGCCTGCTGTAGGGAGAGGGATTTTGTGGCGTCTTGTAGCGCCTGGACTTGAGAGGTCACTGAGGAGCGAAAGTCTTCAAAGTTCTGTACTCGAGACTGTAACTTAGAGACCTCCGCTTTGACCTGCTTGAGATCCTGTTGCCACGCTGATTTCCAGTCAGATGCCATAGAAAGTAGATCATTTTTAGAAGGTAAGAATGCCAGAAGAGCCTGCAGTTCCAAAAAGTTCTTAAGGGTGTTAGCAGCCATTTCTAGGGATGGCAGATGGGGAACAGGAGTCGCCCGCACAGACTCACTGAGTACTTCATAAGAATTGTGCGATTTGCGGGGGGTAGAGCGTCGGGGGGGGGGGGGGGGGCACCCCTTGCACTATCCTATGAGTCATCAGAAGAGGACCGGTGGGGATCAGTATCCATAAGTGCAGCATGCTTCTTAGGTGTCTTGAAGAGCTTTTTCTTGGCTGGGGGACTATCTTACCAGAGTCCCGGGGTGTCGTTGCCCTCTGTGGAATCATGTGAACTCTTTTTGTTTTGGGAGTCATCTGAGTCCATTGCTGATATAAAGACCGTGACCACTTGTGCTGGCAGATCCGGTATTGGCATCATAGAGCATGGGGAGGCAGTTTTAGGCAAAATGGATGCCTTGCAGGAGGACGGCATTTGAGGATCCACCAAAGTATCAGGAGGGGGAGTGCAGGATGTAGGTGTTAATACTGCACTCCCTGGTGAGAGGGGATCAGCAGGGACAATAGCGGTACTGGGAGCTTGAGAAGGCTGTGCAGCATAGGTGAGGGAAGCCGCCATTACAGGAGCCCGGGCGTCTATCCCAGGGGCCCCTTCAGAAGTGCTGGAGACTATGCAGCTATTCACTGTGGCGAGCAGGCCCCGCTGCCTGCACTCCGATGGCAGTGCCGGAAAGTCCTCTTCCTGTGTGTGCAGTTCCGTGCGCAGAGTAGATAGCGGGGAGGGAGAGCGTACCTGCTGGTGATCTCTGGCGGGCTCCCGGGAGTATGTGCGGGGACGCGAAGCAGTGAGTCTGGTCAGCAGTGGAGGTGGGTCACTCTGCGCTGTTGCAGCAGTGGGGAGAGATGCGACCGTAGTCAGGTTCCAGCAGTGTTCCAGTGTCTGGTGTACTGGAGGCCGTGGCACCGGGCCCGTGGGGACTTTCAGGGGTGCGAAATAAGATGGGATTTGGCCAGCAGGATCCCTCCCATAGCCTAAAATAAGCCCATAAAGTAGCGGCCCTGCCAGGAGCTCTCACACCCTGCTTCTTTTCTCCAGCGTGCCGAGCCCCGCCTTCTTAACTGGGCTCTCCACCTACAATGTGACATTAAAAAAATACTAATGATTTTTTATGGGGCAGATGAGCCTTTGGGTCCCAGCTGGCACCAGGGCCTAGGTAAAACTGCTACCTTTGCAATCCCTTTAGCTATATCCCTGGCACTCATACAGAAGGACAATATTCTGCCCTATAGCAATGTGTCTATAGTAAAATACCTCATAATACAGCATGCTATGTTGGATGCTATGAGTTTTTGTCTCACAGATCACAGTTGTGCAGGATGAAAGGGCTGGATAGGGCCCGGACAGGGTATTTTTGTCCAATTCTATCTACAGTATCAGTAAATTGTGACAAATGATTATAAGAAGTGTGAGTGATGTATATAATTGGTGCAGTGCTGCCATTGTTGATAGAATTTTTTTTCCAATAAACTTGCACCCCCTTGTGGTGCCCTAGGCAGCTGCCTAGCCTGCCTGTTCCTTGTCCTGGGCTTGGCTGAGCAACACTGTGAGAACATTTCTGCCTGTCAGCAGTTCATTCTCAGTGTGTAATAGTAAAGAGCTCCAATGGCAAGGTGTTTGGAGAATAGTTTCCTCCTATTGACCCACATAGATATCTGTTACGCCTAGCACTCCGGGTCCCCGCTCCTCCCCGGAGCGCTCACGGCGTCTTTCTCCCTGCAGCGCCCCGGTCGGTCCCGCTGACCGGGAGCGCTGCACTGTCATGGCCGTCGGGGATGCGATTCGCACAGCGGGACGCGCCCGCTCGCGAATCGCATCCCAGGTCACTTACCCGTCCCGGTCCCCTGCTGTCTTGTGCTGGCGCGCGCGGCTCCGCTCTCTAGGGCGCGCGCGCGCCAGCTCTCTGAGACTTAAAGGGCCGGTGCACCAATGATTGGTGCCTGGCCCAATTAGCTTAATTGGCTTCCATCTGCTCCCTGGCTATATCTGATCTCCTCCCTTGCACTCCCTTGCCGGATCTTGTTGCCTTGTGCCAGTGAAAGCGTTTAGTGTGTCCAAAGCCTGTGTACCTGAACTTCTGCTATCCATCCTGACTACGAACCTTGCCGCCTGCCCCCGACCTTCTGCTAGGTCTGACCTTGCCTCTGCCTAGTCCTTCTGTCCCACGCCTTCTCAGCAGTCAGCGAGGTTGAGCCGTTGCTAGTGGATACGACCTGGTTGCTACTGCCGCAGCAAGACCATCCCGCTTTGCGGCGGGCTCTGGTGAAAACCAGTAGCCTCTTAGAACCGGTCCACTAGCACGGTCCACGCCAATCCCTCGCTGACACAGCGGATCCACAACCCGTAAGCCGAATCGTGACAATATCAAACTCCTCTGGACAGTGGATGAAGCCTCCTTATGCAAGATTTTTGGTAATTCCATACATTTCTCTCTTCAAAGCGCACCTCATGACAGACAACTTAGTTTACTGTTTGGTAGCCACGTTGGTATCACAGGGCTGGCGTTGACTGGATGCTAAATACTAAAAACTATATCTATGTTAAAATTCTGTATGTCCATTATCAGGCACACGTTTTTCCTGGAGCAGTGCTCCCCATTGTAGAAGTTTTCCAAGCACTAGTTTGGTCACCACTATTCAAGGCTGGAGGACTCACTGCTTCTCATTCTACCAACAATGCCCTCGGCTTAATAAGATAAATTAATAAGGATGGTTCTGGAGCCTGAGCACATCTCATTCTCAAAATAAGTAAAACAGACACTGACTTCTATTAAGAGGATGATCCCTGTCCTCCTCCTTTATTCCTTCAATTTATAGCAGATTACTGTAACGGGATTGTGCAGTCATCCAAACATGCACTGAAATAAAGAATGGGTAGGAGTCTTAAAAACATCTTTCCGGCTCAGGTTTAACGTTACCCCCTCCAATGCTTGTCACTGAAAAGAGCCCCTCTGAATCTGTTAATCTGTTTCTAATGAAAGCCGAGGGGGAAGGAGTTTTTGTGTATATTAGCTGATGTTCCAGTCCATTCAGAGTGATCACTGGGAAAATCCATCTCTGTGGGAAGGGACATCATAGTAATAATTTGGGATAAATACTATTTTACGTTAATTTGATGGACATTATTTCATGGATCAAATCGTATATTGTACATTGCAGAGACAGAGCTGGTGTAAAGAGTGTTACAGGCAATGCTTTTTGGAAAGAGCATGAAAGAGTAAATTAGTTTTCCTCCAGAAGGAAGACAAACTCTTTAATGTTTCCTAAGGAAGGCTTCTCTGTAAGTCAATATCTCATTTACAATGGCTCATTTACTAGGAATAACAGCTAAACAAGATACACCCATCTGTAGACAGTGTTGTTTTGGAGTTTTTGCTCCTCATGTACAGAGTGTGGGTTTATTGGGTGAGATGCAAGAAGATGCAACTGTGTCTAACATATATACATTATATACTTCATTAGAAAATTGTATCTCCTTTTTATAGAAATCATGAAAAAACAACACTAGGGGTCCCCATACCATCCAGAACACAATCCTATCTGGCTGCAGCATCATCTTTGTCCAAGCTGAAGCACAGGCTGGGATCAAAGTCCAGTGAGGGTGGGACTAGCACTCATCCGTGCTCACTCCTGTTCTATCAGACCGCAGAAGAAAGGCGGGGGATACAGAGCAGCCTGCAGTGATTGGATGAAGAAAACAAGCATTTAGGAAGGAAGAATGACAAAGCAAGTGAGCAACAGAAAGAAGGTATTTGTGAGAGCAATATAGATGCTAGACACATAAAAATTATGTGTACAGTGGTCCCTCAACATACGATGGTAATCCGTTCCAAATGAACCATCGTTTGTTGAAACCATCTTATGTTGAGGGATCCGTGCAATGTAAAGTATAGGAAGTTGTACTCACCTGTCCCCGCCGCTCCGGACCGTCACCGCTGCCCTGGATGTCACCCTCCGTTGCTGTCGCCACTTCCCTGTGGTGTCCCCGACACTCCGGACGTCTCTGCTTCTCCGGGATCGTCGCTCTCACGTCGCTGCCATCACGTCACTATGCACGCCGCTCCTATTGGATGACGGGACAGCGCGCGCGGCGACATTATGACGATGACGAAAAGCATGTCGGGGCCATTGTATGTTGGGGCCATCGTAGGTCGGGGGGGGGGGCACTGTACATGATCAGGATGAAAGACTGAGTAACATAACTTTTTTTGTGTGGGATATGACAGGTACTCTGTAAGATCACTGATATACCTTTTTACAGCAGTCATTAGGAGGTCTTATTCTAACCTTCCACCTTTTTTAACCCCTTAAGGACCAAGGTCCTGCTCCCGTGATATAACGCGGGGTTACATGGTAACGCCGCATCATATCACGGTGGGCCCGGCATTATAGTGAAGCCGGGACCCGCCGCTAATAGCGTGCAGCGCCAATCGCGGCGCCGCGCGCTATTAACCCTTTAGCCGCGCGCTCAGAGCTGACCGCGCCGCTAAAAGCGAAAGTAAAAAGTGCCGGTTAACTCAGTGGGCTGTTCGGGATAGCCGCGGCGAAATCGCGGCATCCCGAACAGCTTACAGGACCTGCCTCCTCGCTGTCCGATCGCCGAATGACTGCTCAGTGCCTGAGATCCAGGCATGAGCAGTCAAGCGGCAAAATTATCGATCACTGGTTTCCTATGAGAAACCAGTGATCAATGATAAAGATCAGTGTGTGCAGTGTTATAGGTCCCTATGGGACCTATAACACTGCAAAAAAGAGTGAAAAAAAAAAAGTGAATGAATATCATTTAACCCCTCCCCTATTAAAAGTTTGAATCACCCCCCTTTTCCCATAAAAAAAAACCCAGTGTAAATAAAAATAAACATATATGGTATCACCGCGTGCGGAAATGTCCGAATTATAAAAATATATCGTTAATTAAACCGCTCGGTCAATGGCGTATGTGCAAAAAAAATCCAAAGTCCAAAATAGTGCATTTTTGGTCACTTTTTCTATCATTTAAAAATGAATAAAAAGCGATCAATAAGTCCTATCAATGCAAAAAAGGTACCATTAAAAACTTCAGATCACAGCGCAAAAAAATGAGCCCTCATACCGCCCCATACACAGAAAAATAAAAAAGTTATAGGGGTCAGAAGATGACAATTTTAAACGTATTAATTTTCCTGCATGTAGTTATTATTTTTTCCAGGAGTCCGACAAATTCAAACCTATATAAGTAGGGTATCATTTTAATTGTATGGACCTACAGAATAAAGATAAGGTGTCATTTTTACCGAAAAATTTACTACGTAGAAACGGAAGCCCCCAAAAGTTACAAAACTGCGTTTTTTTTTTCAATTTTGTCGCACAATGATTTTTTTTCCGTTTCACCGTAGATTTTTGGGCAAAATGACTGACATCATTACAAAGTAGAATTGGTGGCGAAAAAATTAGCCATCATTTGGATTTTTAGGTGCAAAATTGAAAGAGTTACGATTTTTTAAAGGCAAGGAGCAAAAAACGTAAATGCAAAAACGGAAAACCCCCGGTCCTTAAGGGGTTAAAGTGCAACTGTCTCCTTGAGTAGGCTTATGAAGCTGTGCACAGTGCACTAGTGCTTTACAAGCCTATTCTAGGCATACCTTTGCAGAAAAAGGCTCAGTTGCAACAGCTGGAGGTCCACAGTTTGGAGATCCCTGCTTTTCTTGACAAATGCC